>NW_013954049.1:50307-50775 GCF_001266775.1 Austrofundulus limnaeus
GTCTTTATTTTACAGTTAAAATAAATGTTTATCAAATAAAGTTTAATGTTACAACTAATCGTGGATCACTGTAATGTGTAATGATGATACAATCAGTCATTGTCGCAATAAAACAACCATAAACAATTTTTTCTAAACTTTTATTGCAGACCTGGGATTAAAGTCGTGTTAGCATTTCAGTCTCCCTATGTTGTTGTGTTCTTAGTCAGACTGAAGCCTCAAAGTTTTTTTCTTGTTTGTTTTTGGTACATTTAGAAGGAGGGTTTCAGTTTTATGAGGCTCCACCTGCCCATCACTTATATTACCCAGTCCCTTGGTGTGAGTGAGAGGATGAATGGTTCTTGTCTCGTTTGTCTCTATGCGTCCCTGTGATGGACATGCGACGTGTCCAGGGTGAGCCCTGACCCTGCTGCTGGACATGGGCACAAGTGATCCTCATGACCCAGAGAGGAAGAAGCAGGTCAAAGA
>NW_013954050.1:0-1302 GCF_001266775.1 Austrofundulus limnaeus
CAATTTAGTATGGACGAGTATTAAATCAATATACTTTCAAGTATACTACAAGTACATGGTGCCCAATATACTTTCAAGTATACTACAAGTACATGGTGCCCAATATACTTTCAAGTATACTACAAGTACATGGTGCCCAATATACTTTCAAGTATACTACAAGTACATGGTGCCTAGTATACTAGATATTCTTTAACTTATACCCAAGTATACTTATTAAAATGAACTGTATACTACTTTTTGCTAAGGGATCTAGCAACCTTGTTGCTGAGTCAACCTGTGCCACCCAGTTGTTTCTCCCTTTTCAGCAAACTGGTGCGGAATTGAACCTGCAACTCTGCAGCTGCTCTACATTGCACCACAGTGATCTAATCAAAGCTTTATATATATATTTTTTTTCTGTTAATAAATGTAAATCAACTGAACACGAATAAAGAGATGCAGCTCAAACTTTATTCACATTTATTATTATTATTATTTATTTTGCCTGTAGTGTGCTCACAGAAAACACCTCAGCACACCAGTTTTAATTTTGTAAGCAGTTATTTCTCATCCGTCTGGATCCAGAGCTCCTCTGTATTGTATTTACAAAAGCACAGAAAAATAGAAGAGGGACGAGACGCTGACACAAACATCTGATCAGATCTGTTACAGTTTGGAGGAAAAGGCCTCGCTGGCTGGAATGAGACACTCATGAGTTGCTTTTGGTATTTTACATAAAAACATGATGGCTGCAGACTTCACGTGCTCCTCACAACATTTTCTTTTGTACAATAATCACAGTTAAAAACACCCGGCCTATACATACTTACATGTTTTATAAACCAGTAATAAACAGTAAAGCCTATCCAACTGCTCTTTGTACTGGATCGGTACGACTACAGAGACACACAAATATCCTTTACTGGATGTCAGAAAACAAAAAATCAACRTGACCAGAGGTGGTCTGTGTAAAACATCCAGTTGTTTTATTAGTGGCACATTTTTCACCCTGAACTCGTCCTGCAGCCTCTGCTGGTCCCTCACTCCGTGGGGCGAGGCCATCCTTTCTTCACACTTTGTATAAAATAATAATAAAAAAACTAAACAAACAGATGTAATACTGCAGTGAAAACATCCAACTGAGCTGGTGGGGAGGGGGGTTCTTAAAAAAAGCCCAAGTAAAAAAATAAAAATAAAAGGTTTCAAAACTTCCTGGATGTAAAAAAAAGAAGAAAAAAACAAAACATAAATGTGACCCGTCACATCGAAACGAGGATTAAATCCAAAAGTTGATTAAGGAGAAAAAGGCAAATATAGTGT
>NW_013954050.1:1374-22418 GCF_001266775.1 Austrofundulus limnaeus
GAGGTTACACACTCATGCACAGTAGGTGGCGGTATGCACCTAAAAGTTGTTTGCGATCCGCCATTAATTCAAAAGAAGAAGAAGAAGAAGAAGGTAAGTGTTGTCTCAGCAGATTAGAAAGAAAAATATAGACAAGCATGTTAAAGGTAAAGGTTATAAGTAGTGATGGTGAGATGAAGCTTCATTATGCATTGAAGCTTTCCATCCAACTGGTCCACACGAGTCGAAGCATCGTCATGCTTCATTTGCTCTGCCGCACCATCAAGTGGACAATAAGTGTGAACTAGTTTATAATGACGTGACTTGTTTAAGGAAAATGTATGTGTGTGTTTATGATGACCATAAATAAAGTCTAAATTTGATTTGAATATAATTTTAATCTCTCTTGATCATAGAATCATCATTGATCATTTGACAGAATGACTGGTTCAAAAAGGAAAGTGCATGGAGAAAGATATTGATGTGAACGTGCTTGTGTGGTTTTGAGACGGTGCTGGTGATACTGGAGACACATTTTTATTAGTTTGAACTTAAAAACAACTTTTTAAAAAGTAAATTTATTCATTTTTATTAAAAAATATAAATGGTATACACAATAAGTCAGAAATAAAATGAAAGGCAGCAGAAAAGAAAAAATCTTATTAATTATTATTAACTTTTCTATTGTACTATTATCCAAATGGTTTGTCTTTTTAAATACATGAGGTGTCTGTTGTATCCAAGTTCTTTTGAACACAACAGACACTTCACCTTTTTAAGACACCAGAAACAAACAAAAAAAATCAGAACACATGATCCAGTTTTTGATATTTTGATAGTTATTATCAGCAATGTTTTATTACTATATGCATACATTATTATTATCATTATCAGGAAACTGGAGGAAATTTCCTCTTCCTTGCTGGTTCCATCGGACAAAAAGTCGATCAGCTGAATAACTTAAATGTACACAATACAATTTCATTACAACGTAATGTTACAGGAGATTCAGGAGTTCGCCCAACCTGTCTACATGTGTTTTGTGGACTTGGAGAAGGCGTTCGACCGTGTCCCAAGGGGGGCCTTGTGGGGGGTTCTCCGGGAGTATGGGGTACCGGGCCACTTGATACGGGCTGTCAGGTCCTTGTACGACCGGTGTCAGAGTCTGGTCCACATTGCCGGCAGTAAGTCGGGCTCGTTTCCAGTGAGAGTTGGGCTCCACCAAGGRTGCCCTTTGTCACCGATTCTGTTCATTACTTTCATGGACAGAATTTCTAGGCGCAGCCGAGGTGTTGAGGGGATCCGTTTTGGTGGCCTTAGGATRGCATCTCTGCTTTTTGCGGATGATGTGGTCCTGTTGGCTTCATCGGAACGAGATCTGCAGCTCTCGCTGGAGCGGTTCGCGGAGATCGACAGGCGGATTGGCGCAGCGTCTGCTGTAAAGCGGGCGCTGTACCGGTCCGTCGTGGTGAAGAGAGAGCTGAGTCAGAAAGCGAAGCTCTCGATTTACCGGTCGATCTACGTCCCTACCCTCATCTATGGTCATGAGCTTTGGGTCATGACCGAAAGAACGAGGTCCCGGATACAAGCGGCCGAAATGGGTTTCCTCCGCAGGGTGGCTGGGCTCTCCCTTTAGAGATAGGGTGAGAAGCTCGGTCATCCGGGAGGGACTCAGAGTAGAGCCGCTGCTCCTCCACGTCGAGAGGAGCCAGTTGAGGTGGCTTGGGCATCTGGTAAGGATGCCTCCTGGACGCCTCCCTGGTGAGGTATTCCGGGCACGTCCCACAGGGAGGAGGCCCCAAGGAAGACCCAGGACARGCTGGAGGGACTATGTCTCTCGGCTGGCCTGGGAACGCCTTGGAGTTCCCCCGCAGGAGCTGGAAGAAGTGGCTGGGGAGAGGGAGGTCTGGGCCTCCCTTCTGAAGCTGCTGCCCCCGCGACCCGACCCCGGATAGGCGGAAGAAAATGGATGGATGGATGGATGGATGGAGATTCAGCAGCATTTGCTGCCTCTTTTGAATCTCGCGCATACAGGCAATCAGTCGTGTGGTACGACCCGCCAGCGAGGCTTTGAACTTCACTTCAAGCATCATCAACACAAACCTTGATACACGCTCCTCAAAAATCCTGCTCTATTACTCGGCACATGCTTCGAAACCTCGACACAGAAGGACACATCATTAGTTATAAGACCATCTCCAAGCAGCTTGATGTTTCTGTGGCTACAGTTGCACAAATTATTCAGAAGTTTAAGATCCGTGGGACTGTAATCAACCTCCCTGGACGTGGCCGCAGGAGGAAAATTGATGACAAATCAAAGAGACAGATATTACAAATGGTAACAAAAGAGGCCCAAAAACTTCTAAAGAAATTAAAGGTGAACTTCAACATCAAGGAACATGAATGTCAGATCACACCATCTGTCCTTATTTGAGCCAAAGTGGACTTAATGGGAGACGGCCAAGGAGGACACCAAATCATAAGAAAGCCCAACTGGAATTTGCCAAACTACATGTTGACAAGCCACAAAGCTTCTGGGAGACAGTCCTAACATGGAGGAGGCTCTGTTATGTTCTGGTGCAGCTTTGCTGCATCTGGCACAGGGGGTCTTGAATCTGTGCAGGGTACAATGAAACATCAAGACTATCAAGGGTTTTAGAGAGAAAAGTGCTGCCCAGTGTCAGAAAGCTTGGTTTCAGTTACAGCTCATGGATCTTAACAGGATAATGACCCAAAACAGCTAAAAACACCCAAGAATGGCTAAGAGGAAAACACTGGACTAATCTGAAGTGGTCTTCTATGAACCCTGACCTAAATCCTGTTGAGCATCTTTGGAAGCAGCTGAAACATGTCGTCCAGAAAAGATACCCAAACCTGAGACAASTGGAGCAGTTTGTTCATGAGGAGTTGAACAAAATACCTGCTGAGAGCTGCAGGAGTCTCATTGACAGTTACAGGAATRGTTTGATTGCAGTGATTGTCTCAAATGGTTGTGCAACAAAATATTAAGTTAAGGGAACCATCATTTCTGTCCAGGCCTAGTTCATTAGTTTGATTTTTCATTTTTTTTTTTCTGTTGAAGCATGGTTGAAAAGTAATGTCTGACTTTCATTTGTTCATTTTCACAGCATTTTTATTTATGAATACTTTTGTCAGATTCTAGTTTTTCTGTGACCATTGTGGGTTTTCTTTCATTAAATGAAGTTTTGTCCATTTGTGTTTAATGACGATCAAGTAATGCTCTCTCTGTTTTTAAATGATACTAATGGGGGGAAAAGAAGGAAGTCATAGGGCTTGTTTCAGATGGTTCCAATCATTAGCAGCAGAAAACTGAAATAATGATCATCAGGGGCTTTAGATATAGAGGTTAATATACAGGTTAATGTAGCTGCTGGAGTGAAGAYTGAATGTTGATATTGAGTATCAAACGGGTGTAGGTGATGTTTTACCAGTTAGGATTTTCTAYCTCAACAGAAACCAGTTTGTTTTATTTAGCTCAGTAGTCACTACAAACTGATTGAAGAGCACCAGAATCCGCCTAAACTGTCTTTTTAACCCCGAGACACGGTATGAAATAAAATCAACAATCAGCCTCCTAAAGTTGTATTAATCTGCTGCGGCGCTCGCGTTAACTTTATACTGACAATCAAATGAAGTGAACGTGACAGCGACAACAAAAACAACACAAAGCAGATGGTTGGGGGGAAAAAAAACACTCCTGAGGCGGGAAGCTGGTAGTTGTTTCATCACTGGAGTACCAGATGTTTGCATTAGATCTTACAGCAAGCAGCAGTTCAGTGTCTCCAGGGAGCATGTTGGTATTAATAGGTCAGAGTGGTGAGTGTGCGATATACAAGTCAGCTAAGTGGGTCAGAAACATGGTTCCAGAGACCTGGTGTGGGTCAGCAGGCAGACTTTGGAGGCATATTTGCACATTTCTGGCGAGGGTATCTGTGGAATAGCTTCGCCCTCGCAGGTCGGCTTCAATATTTGTTGTGCGGATGATTTATAAATATTTCCCTTTGGTCTCACCAAGGGCAGCGCATTTTGCCAGAGAAAACTCTCTGAAGTGAGGCCATGAAAGTACGGTCTGTAAGACGCCTGCGTGCTTGAACACACACTCAACCTGCAGGAACACCCTCTCATCTCCATCAAACACACACACACCTCAGCGGCCAAACGCCTCTAATCAGGTGAACATTTCTCCGTAGATTAGAAGCCACGAAGGCCCGAATCCTCCAGTCACCTGAAATCTGCATCAAAGCTCAAAGACAGAGATGGTAGAGGCTAGGTCAAGACATGAATATTTTAACATCCTGCCAAGAGAGTACAAATACTTTTTAGTGCAGCTTATTAGGATTGTCAATGAGAACAAAGCAGGATTAATTAAATATGGATGATTCACAGCAGGGTTCTGAAAATGAAAAAAACGTTTTTTTTCCTGCCTAAATTTCAAAAAAGTTACAGTCAGGGATGGAACGAGGATACTGCAGGACGACCTTCATCATTTATTTGTTTCCCTAAAGCAGCTTGTCAGAATCTGAGGAAAACCAGACCAATGTTGATTCATTATGGAGCTTCACTTTAAAGCCTCTGATCATCTCATCAGACAGWTAAATTGCTGCACGTTGCTCCTCGAGCATGCCAGCCACTTCACCTACTAACATGTAGTTCTCTCTGTTTTATCACAAAACAATCYAGCAAATCTCATTTTATGAGCGTTCACTTAAACTACCCGTACCTGTGATGTGTGTACGTATGAAGTCCTGCTTATTCCAGGTGTGGAGATAAAAATAAAGCTCAGGGAAAAACATCCTTAAAAACAAAACGAACAAACAACTGGAGTAATTTTGTGGAGGTTCGTTGCAGGTGCGGCTGCTCCGTGACTGATCAGTGTGTGCYTGTTGTCACACATTCTACATTACTGGAGTAATAATCAGATGCTGAAACTCACCTCATCGTTTTCCCWAGGTCCTTTCTTAAAGTCTCTGCAACATCTGGTCACGGCTGGACTGACGTCTCCCTTGTCGGTCTTCGAATCCCGTCAACATCTCAGCTGCATGTTGTCTGGACAGTCAATGTTATTTGGTACTGTTTTCAAATGTAGCTTTGACTTGTTAGTGTTTTATATTTAGGCCCTGTAACTGCCTGCATGGACTGAAACTCCAGCTGACATGGCATCAGTGTTGCCAGATACATGGTAATCACTTTTCTGTAAAATAATTTAGGGACAAACTCCTGCTGCTTTTTTTGCGGACATGTTCTTACATGTCAACCCTCCGTACGTTTACCTGTGTACTGAACTTCAGAAACTCACAAGTTTCACAAATTATCCGTAGTAAGGTGGTGGTAAGAGGGGTCTGCTTCGAAGCAGTCCAGTGGGAGGGGGAAGACAAGAAAGGGGCAAACTTCCTTAAAGAATGGCTCTTAGATGTAAAATAAATTTGAAGTTGAGGTTTTGAAAATAAATCTGAGCTTTCCTTTATGAGTCTGTTTACATACAAAATGGCAGGGCGGGGTGTATTGGTGTAATTTAGCAGCACATAGTTTGGGTCAAAATACAAGAATTTTAAAACAATAATAGTTCATCATTTCCTATCTGGCAACCCTGTCTGARATAGAAACAACAATGGATTCAACAACAGCAACATCCTTGTAAACTTGTTTTTCATGTTTATTTACAGCTTTGTAAAATCAGTGAAGTTTCTGATCAGATAAAKAGGGCTTCAGTTTTACATGTTTTTCAAAGTTTAAATTTGGTTGATTAATAACATGTTGTTCTGTGCCCAATAAAAAAAACATGTTCAACACATTATTTTCTGCTTTGCTCAGATTTTAATGGGACCTTTTCAGTTGTAATCAACATTTGGATAGACATAAAAACAATGAGTCCTCTTAATTCTTAATTTAGCAAAGTTGGCTTTGAGTTTTCCTGTTTTTCAGAGCTAAATGTTCCCAAATGTTAAGAGAAAATAATGAATGCTGTTTTCTGTTTTTATAGACTGTTTTACATCTTGTGAACTCCAGCTCAAAGTAAAATGTTTCTTCTTCTGTGTGGAGTTAGAGGAGACATCTCTGACTCGGTCCTGTAAACTCTGGCAGAGTTAATCTGAACGATTTAGTGTCACAATAACTCAGCAGCTGAAACCACGGCTCAAACACCAGGGCTGTTTTTGAGTGTTTGACCTTCTGACCCTCTCAGCTACTGAAACCTCAGCTCAGTGGAGGAAAGTAACCCTCTGAACCAGTTAATGCTCATCAGTTCACTGCAAAACAAACATGACTCTTGTTGGACGAAAGGCAAGAAATTWAAAAAATGAGCGGGGCCATGAATTAGTCTCAGTGTGGGCACTTCAAAAAAACCTGAAGGTCAAGAACAGGAAACTGTTATATTTTGTCTTGTTAAAAAAGAAGCCTATGTTTTTTTTTTTTTGTCATGAATAAATCATTAGGTTTGTTAAAGTTGCAGCATTTTCCCATGAACAGAATAAAATGTGAATATAATATGAAAATAGAATATAAATTGCATATTGTTGTTATTGTTTGGGCTCTCCTCCCATTTGGGTCACCATAGATTATGAGATAAAAACAGGCAAAAGTACAAATAAACAGATTATTACTGCAGCGATCACTTTGTAGGRGCGAGATATTTTTGGACTTTGAAGCTGGAGCTGATAAGAAATCTCAGATTTTCTGAGTCAGAAATCTGACTTGGAGGAGTCGTTCCGGTTATTTTTTTTCCATTCAATTCAATTCAATTCAATTCAAAGTTTATTTATAAAGCACATTTAGAATGTCAGTTGACCAAAGTGCTTCAAAACAATCACATCACATTAAACAAAACAAAATTTAAAATAAAGCTAAGTTTTAATAAAACAAAACAAACAAAAAAGATAAAATCAATAAAATCTGCAGAAAATACCAAAAAATAATAATACGAAGAAAAACCAAGACGTACTTAATTTCAGTTGCAGTAATTTTCCAAAAACTCTAACTGAATTAAGTTCTAATGTTCCCTTTTTATGTTTTTAAATAATTTATTAATTTATTTTTAGCTAGTGTTGAAGGCCAGGGAAAATAGACGTGTTGTCAGTCTGGACTGACCCACTAACAGAGACCTGGAACTCTTTCACATTTTAATTTCACTTTGGGATCAATAAAGTATTTTGAATTGAATTGAATTGAACTGAACTGTGACTTCACGTTAACTCAGGTCATTTGAGTGTAAATTGTTGCCATAACTTGGTTYAGTAAATCCAATAATCTGTTTTTTTGAGTGTTTTGCTTTTTAAACAGAGATGCTGTTTGGAGTTGATGGATCAATGAGCCTTGTTTCAAAAACATTTAAAGCTTTTTTTGTTTTGTAAAACAGAAATTAGGTTTGGCATAAGTAACTTTGTTCTGGCTCTGTGGTGGATCTTTTAGCTGACAAAATGCCTCAAATCTGACATATCGACTCAATTTTCCATATCAAAAACCCAATATGTACCGAAACAGAGGACTTTACACGTAGTACGACTTTGTATCAGCCAAACAGATTTAAACAATGATCCAAACCACAACACCGCTGAAAATGAACCGTCTTCCAGACTGCATGCAATCAGCATCAGCAGGTCACACAGACCCGCAGCTTTTCATTCAGTCCTCCAAACACAGGCTAACAGGATCAAAATAACACCCTCAGGTCTGAACCTGCGTCTCTGAGACGACTGAAGCAGCCAGATCCACGTTTCCAAGCTCCCCACAACCCCAAAAGCCTTATCCTATTAAACCACACACACCGTCTCTTGTGTTTTACCACAAGCAGACATGCAGAACCGAGGTGATTTTCTGTTTCAGAGGGAGAGATTATTGTCAGAGAAGTGGTGGGAACGATGGAAATCAGAACAGAGAGGGATACGTGGCGGTTTGGGCCCCCATCTGTTCCTGGCTGGGCCGATGATGGAAGGAAGAGAAGTTGAGCAGATACGCAAAGCATTAGTGGTTAACCATCGACTAATGAGGGGAAAAGAAAAACAAGGAGAAGGGATGAAACTGGTTAGCGTGCAGGGCTGTGTGGTGCACTGGGTTTCAGGGAGAGGTGGCCAACAAGCAAAGGAGCTGCTAGCCTGGTTCTAATCTGTGTCTGTTAACCCATCCACACGGTTTCCACACATGGATTTCATCCATTTACTTCCACACTCTCCGTTCAGCTGAAGTCCCAGGCTCTTGATTCTGGCGTGGTGCTGGCATGCAAAGCCCAATGCTTCTGCCAGCGGTTGGGGGTTTGCTGGTTTTCATTCCTCTGATCGCCTCTTTTTCCCCTCATAGACCACTCAAAGTCCTGGGATAAATCTTTGAGAATGAGAGGCCTCCCCCCTCACCCACCCCGCGCCCTCCTCGCTGCTACTCAATCCCAGGTGTGTGCGCAAAAATCCCAGGTCAAATCAGGATCCTGCCGCTGCACCGCCAGCAGTGTTGGGAGGGCAGGAAAAATAAATGACGGCGGATGACGAGTGCAGAGGGATGGGAGGTGAGGAGCCACGGAAAGGTGAGAAGTGGAGGAAAGAAACAGAAACAAGATGAAAATCAAAGAAAGAAATGGAGACCTGGCGGTGAGAGAGAGAGAGAGGGAGAATGTGAGCCATGTTGAAACCATTCTGCTCAAATCAGCACCATGTGTCCTCCAGAGCCTTATTATCCCATAAATGAACTTTATTGAGGCAACAAAGTGCTTTGGAGCTCCGCAAAAAAAAAAAAAAAAAAAAAAAAAAAACATTAAAGGGGCCCGCCTGTCTCGGCCTGGGGCCAGGAGGAGTCCTGTTCCTCAGGGGACTAATGAAAAAAAGAAAGCAGGGCCCCCGGCCTCGTGTTGGCTGCCCCGACCAGCTCCACCTAATAGCCTTTTAGTGGCAGAGAAATAGTTTGCAATTACACAGGGGAGACAAATATGGCAGCTGACCTGACCTGTGAGGTCAACCAGGAAGGAAGGATGAGAGACGAAAGGAACGGGAAGGAGGAAAGGTTAGCATGTAATTGGAAGGTGTTATTAGCTGTATGCTGTTTTAGCCAGTGGTGACTGATAACTACTAATTTGTAACTGCCAAGGTCAGGGTAACGTGCTTTTTTTGTACCTCCATTTATTTTTTTATTTATATGGATCCCCATTAGCCCCTTTCCCTGAGGTCCAACAAAAAATAAAAACATATTATAACAAATCGGTCACTATGACCACAAAGCAGAACYGCCGGCAAAATCCTCCAAAGACAACCAACGTCAACTCTTCAAAAACAAAAACCAGGTCAAACGTCAAAATAATACAAAACGCAAAGGCAGAGAGGAAACACTCAATTCATTGACTTCATTGAATGAATTAAATATTTTTTTCATTTTGAATTTATTATGATTCTCAAAAAATGTTGTTTCTGAAGGCAACAAGTTCCAGAACTGGCTCTCTACATAACCATAGTGCATTAGTTCTGGGCAGAGGTAGTGTGACGGCAGGAACAGAGGCTTGTGTTGTATTAAAACCATGTCTGGGTAATAACTGAGAGAAAAGGTCAAAATGTTTGTGTGAAATCCTAATTTTATACAAGTCRGTCTTTGACCTTTAGCCATGACAGGCTTTGATACATAAAATTAACATTAGGTCTAAAATTACAACCAAGTGCTAATCTTTCAGATTTATTTTGAACTATTTGCAGTTTGTCCAGATTTGTTTGAACCACAAGAACAAACAGCTGAGCAACAGTCAAAGTGACACAAAACTATAGACTAATACCAATTTCCTTATTCTAGGAGACATAAGATGGGTGTTACACTCATTAGATCAGAGGTGCCTAAAGCYYGGCCTGCGGGCCAAATTTGGCCCATCAAGCCATTTGATTTGGCCCCACCACTTTCACTCACAGTGCTGACTTTTTCTTTGAATTATAGTATATTAAGATTAAACATGTAATACAAGTAACTATAGGAGACATTTAGATTAGGTTTAAGCACACATGTAGATTTTCACACTTTATAAAACTACAAATGTCCCATTAGCCTTTGCTGCCTGAGTGCACGTCAAACTTTCTCTAAGTGCACGGGCTGAAAACAAGCAAAAAAAAAAAAAAACGAATGATCGCCGAACTAGCTGCTAGCCTAGTCATGAAAAAAGGACTTTACTGAAACAGTAATATTTGTACGTATTTCATGTATTAAATTGTTGCATTTAGCTGCAAACCTTGGGTAGATTTTCATTTTGGCCCCATTGATAAAAAGGTTGGGCACCCCTGCATTAGATACTGTCYATTAAATATGTGTGGACCAGGATATTGTGTAAACAAGTGTAACTTCAGTTCCTTCACTTGTTCAATTTGTTTATCTATTGTTTGTTTATCAGTTTATCTGATAAAATATTTGGAGCCCAAAATTATTTTCACTGWGGGCCACATGAGCGTGCATTATGGTGGTCCTCAAAGGGCCAGTTGTAAATAACTTTAACGTTTCACGTTTAACTTCAACTAAACAGGAAACGTCACATTCATCGTTTTGTTGCACCAGCTGAGCACGGCTTACAAACAATAACTGAGCTCTACATGGTATTTCCTGCATAGAAAGTGTTTTAACTCGTCCTTTTATAAACACTGAAAAGTACTACGTGTACGGCTGACTAAATGTGAAATAAATAATACAGACATACTATTAAAAGTAAACGTAAGAAAGTTTTACTAACTGWCGGGTTGTAGAGAGTAGCTGCCATCTTGAATTCTGAACTCTCCCACTTTTTGACTGAATTTTCACCCGAGTTGCGTTCCAGTTTAAATTGACACCTCCAGTACAACTGGGGCACAACAAAGGTAGCCTTTGAAAATGCAGTGAAATGGGAGATGTTGCTGCATACGCTTGTTTTTAGGCATTAATACATCTTTGACGCTCTCGCAGGCCACATTAAATGCRGTGGCAGGCCACATCTGGCCCACGGGCCTTGAGTTTGACACGACATGCAGCACACCAACCTTAAACTTTTATGTGTGTTTACAGATATTAAGGAGGAAAGTGTAATATATGAACAGGCTTGTATGAAAACTTATTTGGTTTAAGATAAAGCTGCAAAAAAACACATCTAAACTCCCTTTTAGTGATGAAAAACAGCTCTGAGAATGAAAACCATCTGTTGACGAAGAGAGGTTATCAGATCCCGAAGCCTGTTCTTTGTCAAAGCTCCATTTAGGACCGGAGCTGTACTAAAATGAGGTGAACCCTGCAGGTTGGACAATAAAAGCTCAAATATTCTGCTGCGCTGGCTGCTCAGCCTGGATTAGAGTAGTCCCGACAAGAAAAGGTCTCAGGATTGAGACCATACAGAGAGGACCTCTGGGTGTCTCCTCCAGGGAACAAGCATGGAGAGGAGAGAGAAGCAGAGCAGCCACGGAGGTGAACGACTGCTGCGTGAGATAACCAAACGTCCGTGACAGCTCAGAGGAAACTGTACAAACATGTGGGTGTGTGTCTGATGTGCAACCACCCGCCTGGCTACGACGCAGGCAGCGGAGGGCCGGGCCCCGTTCCAACGTAAACACTGTCAGATCCTTCTCAGGACGACAAATTTTATAAAGATGGAGTTTTTTTATGTATACATACTTTTTGTGGTGGAGGAAGGCGGTTAGAATGGTTAACCAAACAACCACAATTGGAGGTATGGGACTGATTAAGACATTGGAAATAAGATTAAAGAGATTTCTACTAACAGATTGAAATGTATTTGCCATAACTGCTGAGAACAGCTTATTCAAAGCAGACCACAAAAAAAAAAAAAGGACTCATAAAAGTGAGGGAGGAGGAGGAGGAGGAGGAGAGCTGCAACTTAAAACCAGGAAGAAATCAAACCCAGGGCAAGCCTTGCATCAATTAGAGGGTGAACGTCTGAGCAGATGGATTAGCTCTCAGCCCGGCTGTTTTATTTTCAGTATTAGACATCGTTGATTATTTTCAAAGGCTTTATTCAACCGCATTGTTTTTAAAGAGGAAATACTCCCAACTCCCTCCTCCCTGTGCTCGCCATGAACGTGAGATAACCGACGCAGGCCTGACCTCTGCTCTCAGCATCCACTGAGACCAGCTTTAATGAAAAATAAATCTGAGGGGAAAAAGAAAAAAAGGAGGAAGAAACAGACAAATCAGCACAGGCTTTAAGATAAAAGTGTGCGCCGTGTGCCAGAGAGCTACTTGCTTTCATTCCTGGGTTGATTGGACTTAAAGTGAAAACACATGAACTGAGCAGCTGCCACAAAGAAAAGGAAAAAAAAAGAAAAAAAAAGGAACACAGTTAGCAGCACCTATGTTGTAGTTTCACTGATTATTCCAGACTAAATGAGCAAAACTTAAGTGGTTTCTTCAGATTGTGTCAGCCGTGAGAACTAAAGCAAATCCCACAAAAATCTGTTCAATTAAATCACTGCAACTGTTCAAACTGTGTCGGAAACACAAAAACACACACAGACAGCACTGTAGTGTTCTATGTTAGGCACTTTTATTGATGTGTTTGACTGATCAAAAAAAAAAAAAAAAYYAAAAAAGAAAAAGAAACAGAACTTGTTACCAAAGATGACATCCAGTTTCAACACACTGGTTAAACAGTACAGATCTTTAGAGAGATTTGAACAGACTCACTTTGTAGATTTGAAGAAAAAAAACAGGGAGGATTTTCCAAAACATTAGCGTTAATCCCATAAATCTGTAGAACAAACTGATTTTTTTAAGGATGTATTTTGGAAGGTGAGGACAGGAGGAGGAGTGCTTCAAAGAAACTACCTGTTAGGAGGAGAGGTTATCTGTGTAAATAAACGGATCTCTTTAGTCCCTAACAAAAGTCGTCCCTCTTGGTAAAAAACGTTACCCCGAACGCTTTTTTATTCCAGACCTGCTGAATATCAGACTCTGTCTCGTTGTTGTAACTAATCAAAAGTAGTACAAAGCTATGAAAATATATATATCAATGTAAGAGACTTGCTCCACGGTCACAACAACACGACACAACACCCTCAGGAGTCACACGACGCCGGCTCAGGAGCACACAAACACTGTTTCAGGACAGCTGCCCAGCTCCCTGCTGCGTGGATTCAGTTTCCAGACAAGCTTCACAGGTTTAATGTGGCTGTGCAAAGAGGCCAACTAATTAGTTTTAAAATATCTCTTCCTCTTTTTATTCATATGTAGTTAATTAAGTAAAAGGATGGAGCGCTGACAACTTCCTACACCAGCTGAATACTCCTGAGCCGCTGGGAGTTTTAGTTTCTATMAACTTGGCCTGCCAAGTCTCACCACTAGAGGACACTCTGGTTAAAAAAAAAAAAGAAGAAAAAAACAAAAGAAAAACAGAAGACGMCGTTTCACTGCAAACTTTAGGAAAGGGCAAGAGACGGCCACTGACTGTAACCCTGCATGAACAGAGCCCAGACTCCTGGAACCTGACTGTGAGGGACACAAACGTTACAAATCCACCTCCAACTGCTGGACTTCTCTAAAAACAAAAAGTCCTCACTGTTGTAAGCTTTGGATTGAACTCGTACCGGTAATCATCAAATTTGGACCGCCAGAAGATAAACAGATGTGCCATAAAAACGGCCTGATTCACAGAAAATGGTTTAACTGCGTGAACAAGCTTAAAGGACCAATTCACTTTTTTTAAATGGGATTTTTATACTTRATTCACAAATCTGTAAACTGAGAAAACAAGAACTCCATTGCTGAAGAATGGGTTCAAATTAATATATTTTTAAAGTGTTTCTTGAGGTTAGTGATTTTAATGTAATCTTTTTTTAACAGTGAATTCCCTGCTGCTTCACAAGGAAACACAATAAAAACTATGAGTAAAAATAGACTTTCATGTATACAAATACAGATGCTCAGGGGTGTCTTGACTTCTCATCATCACTAAACTTTAAAAGTATTAACATTTATTCAGTGTACTGAAATAAATTTATTCATTTACATTTATATTAACCACATTTTAAGACATCATATCTGAAACAGAGCCGCAAGCTTTCCTTCAGGTAAATATTATTTAGTTCTTTGTCTCTTCAGTTTAACAGCCTTATCATACATCGATTTAAAATTATTTTTACTTGTATAAATAGTCAAACATGTCAAGTTGTTTTTACAGATTCTACTGGGTCAGAATGTCAGGAGGAATAAATACACATCCTCTCACTCAGTAGTTCCCAAAATGACACAAAATAAAWGACTTCCAGGCACCAAATGTTGCTGACATACAGAAATGTGTCTGAGAAGTCAAACCAARAGGATATAACAAGAACTAAGTTATAACTGAACCATTTTACTTATTTTTTAATGTACAACAGCTTTTTTTATCTCTTGTAACAATAATTGTAAAAAGTTACCTAGAATCATTTTGTTTTTACATTTAGTTTGATTCCTTAAGATTATCTTAAGACCCCACACTTAGTGTTTCATGACTCACAATGGAGTCCCCCGACCCTAACTTTGGAACCCGCTGCTGCACTTCAGCGCCCGTGCACAATAAAAAAAATATGAACTTGTCCTTTAAAGCTGAGCAACGCTGCATTTAAATAAAAACGAGACCTTTCTGTATCGATGGTGACTGTCAGTGGGAATGTGAAAAGTGGTCTTTGGGTTCACGTCCAGGTTTTTTATGATTTGCGATCATTTATGACSCAACAAAAGAACCCAGGTTTCCAATAACTTCTAGATTACTGAAATAATGGGTCAGAGCTGCTTGAATAAAAACTATTTAAAGTCATTCCTAAAAGATTTTACAAAAGTGAAATAAACTGTTTTAAGTTTAAAATGAGTCGTTAGTATTGTCAATTGAGATTRAACTTCCTGTGTTTCTGCTGAAGCACATTAAAAGCTGCAGTTAGTCTTCTATCAAAGAATCAAAGAGCAGCTAAACTACAAAAATAAAAGAGAACATTTTAGAAATTTAGAACAGCCTTTTGGGAGAATGTGTTCACACACACACACAAACACACACACACATACACTACGCAGTCTCAGGGGTCAAAGGAAGGCAGCTGTGGTGGGAAGATGTGACGAGGATGACGAGGARGAAGAGGGGCCAGCAGCAGCTTTGAGGCTTTAACACAGGAACTCTTGTCTCATTCGGATGATCTGCAGTAAGGCCGCCTGAACGTCCGCATCCATGTGACCCTTTGAGACACAAAGAGTGTTAATGCTAATGGGTCGTTCCACTGGGCCCGCCACGATAAACAATAAATCAGTTAACCGTTTGATAAATTAAATTGAGGAAGATAAATTAACTTGTGTCTCCCTCTTTTCTACTCTCAGCGTAGAGAGCAGTGGTCTGTGGCATCAGGTATTTGCCAGYCACATGGTTTCCTAACTAATGAGAGCCTGTGAACAGGCCAGTTTTCTGACGCCTGCATACAGCTGGTGATGCCTTGGGATTGCCACAGTTGTTTTTAATGTACACTTCCTGGGGGGTTATAACAATATATTAGTTTATTTATATTAGGTCTCCAACAATACTATTGTTTATGGCAATCCTTTCTGAGACAATTTATCGCCCAGTAAAATTTGTTATCGTTACAGGCCTACATTCCACACCAAATCATTTAATAAGTTTAACCCAACAGTCTCAGATTTTAATGAAAATTAGCATTGTGACCCATCATATCGAAATGAGGATTAAGTCAAATTTGGTCAAAATAACCTAATTACATTTTCAGATTCCTGGTTTTAAAAGCTACATTTTGATACRTGGATTATTCTGATATAATAAGCTTATCCAGAGATATGACTTAATTTGTCTTGTTGGTTTCAATAATACATTACTGTTTGGTCTGAATCCTAGTTTTATGTAAATTTATTGAGGAATTTTTGATGTTAATATAAAAAGGAAACCTCAAATAGTATTTGTATATTAAGATTTCCCAATTGGAAAGAAACAAAAACATTGCAAGCTCACAGGGAAAATTTCTAAATTTTAAGGTGTTTTTCCTCAAAATCAGTTTTTTTTTTGTTTCTACTGCTCAAAAAATGCTTCAAAAAAATTTTAGGATTATATTTCAGACAGTTCATTCAACTGATACATTGATAAAGCATTAATTCATTATATTTTGACAAAATGCAATTTTTGCACGTGTTTAAATCCAACCCCTATATCTGCCTATTTCTCCACATCCCAGTTTTGGACTTAATCCTCGTTTCGATGTGATGGATCATATTTGTCAACTGTGATCCCTCAGCACATATTTTAGGTCAAACACACCAGTGGTTCCAACGATGTGGGACTTCAAATGCTCAGATTTGTTTGGTTAAAAATGGACACGTCTGCCTATTTTCAACCCCAATTATCTCAAGAACTACTGGGTCAATTCTCACAAACTTGGTGTCATTGGAAAGGGAATTTGATAAGATTCCAAATTTGTAATGAGGGCTGGCATATCACTGGAACCACTGGTCTGATTGACCTAAAATAGAAGACACTGTGCAGAGGGATCACAATTGGCAATGATGCCAAGTTTCATCAAAATCTGAAAAGGCTGGCCTAAAAGTTTCTTCGTCTTGCAAGATGTGACACAGAATGACCCGTTACCATACAGTACTGCACAAAGAGTCTGAAATAAATTATAATTTCTTTACACGTTACTTCTAAGGATTCAGGCTTTTATCTTATTTRGAACTGGTTTTGATTTCTGAAAGTCACTTTTTTTAGGGGACTTGGTGTGCTTAGTACATGAAACATCTGAACAAAAATCTATTAAAACTTAAGAAATATTGATCAAAGCCACCAGCAGCGATGACTCATGAAAAACTCAATATAAAGAAATGAGATCTGATTTAAGACTTTTGCATAGTGATGTAGAGTCTTGGACAGTTTTGAAGTTTTGTATTGTATTAGCAGTCAGTGAATGAATGGAGGAACTCACCTGTGCTGCACTCAGGAGGTGAGTGCGATAAATTGAGACCACCTCTCTGTGCTGCCTCTCAGCATCCTTACAGAGGAGAAAACAAACATGTTTACCTCGATGGTTTCAGCACAAACAGCAGACACTGAAGTAAATGCTGAATTCTGTCATAACATGTGCTACAAAAACCCTACAAATACCAGTACATTCATAAAACCACTCCCATTTATCACCAAACATGAATCAGCAGTGGTTTTACTGAACAGAAGTTTTTATTCTGGCGGTGTAACCTCCACTCACAGCCAGCTGTTGCTGTAGGCTCTTGATCTGGGTTTGCAGTGTGTCGATTTGCTGCGTGTGTCTCTTAGTTGGTGCGCTGCTGGTGTAGGCCAGCTGGGACAGACCGTTCAGCGCCTGCTTCAGCCGCTCCACATCTGTCAACAACTCTGTGATCTGAAACACACACGTGAACATTTAGAAAACGCCACAGAACAAACAGTTTCAGTAACACAAACAGGTTGTGTGTGAAAATGAGTTGGACGACGTGTTCCAAACTAAATAATAATGAGGACGTTGTGTTTTTGTACCTTCTTATCTTTGGTTTCAGTCTGCTGAGCTGATGTCTGAATCCTCTTCTGSAGGTCACAGATGGTACTGAGTGACTGGTCGTACCTTCCCTTCAGCTCCCTGATTTCCGTCTCCACAGCTCGGCCCTTCTCCTGGACGGCCTCCAGCTCGGCCCTGGCCTTGCTCTCGCCCTCTCTGGCTCGCCTCGCCTCCAGYAGGGCCTCGTCTCGCTCCTCTGCCAGCGTCTGCAGCTTGTTGCTCAGGCTGGCAGCCTCCTCCTCCAGCTGCTGCCTCTCCTTCTCCAGCCGGTTCGTTTGGTCTTCCTTGTAGCGGATCTCCTCGAGGGCCTGGGTGGCCTGAAGCAGCTCAGACTGCAGGGCGGACACGTCCTCGGCCCTCTGAGCGTTGCTCTCTTCCTCTTCACGTAGAGACGCTCGAAGCTTCGCCACCTCGGCCTCCAGAGCTGCGCTGGCCTCAGCATGTCGCTGCAGCAGGGAGGTCTGGTCCCGGCTGTGATCCTGGAGCTCTTTCTGTAAGACGCAGACTCTCTGGGCCTCCTCCTGCTGGGCCTCTCTGGCTCTCTTGCAGTCTGTGTGAGCTTGCTGCGTGGCGTCATGGA
Source organism: Austrofundulus limnaeus (assembly GCF_001266775.1). Classification (NCBI taxonomy): domain Eukaryota; kingdom Metazoa; phylum Chordata; class Actinopteri; order Cyprinodontiformes; family Rivulidae; genus Austrofundulus; species Austrofundulus limnaeus. The sequence continues at coordinate 19,414 of NW_013954050.1, forward strand.
GGGTTTGCAGCTCCGTGTCATAGGTTGCTATCCGACTCAGCTCTGATTTCAGGCGTTCTTGGAGGTTCTGGATCTGAGCGTTGCACAGAGCATTCTGCTCCTGAAGGCCATCTTTCTGAAGGGTTACCTCCTTGAGCTGTTGCTCCAAGTTGACCYTCTTCTGAGTCAAAACCTCACATTTAGAATGAAACTCTTCCTCTGCTTTATTGTGCGTTTCACTGCGAGTCAAAACCTCGTCCAGTCTCTGCTGAACACACTTCAAATCAGACTCCAGATTCTCTTTTTCCTTCCTGACGTTCTCCTTTTCTGTTCTCTCTGTGTTGTATTTTTCCTCCACTTCCCTCAGCTTGTTTGTCAGCTCCTTCACCTGGGCGCTGTAGGAGGTCTCCTTCTCCTCAGCTGCTGTCAGCGGGACAAACTTGGACTGAATCGCCTCCTGTATGGTGTCCAGTTCTTTCTTCTGAGCTTGCAGTTCTTCGGTGAGTTTAGCCACCTCCTCCTGAGTCACAGCGTGCTTCGCTGAAGCTTCGTTCGCCCGGTTTTCTGCCTGGACTGCAGCGGCGCTCAGCTTGTCCGTGACGGCTCGGTGCTTTTCCACGCTGATATACTCGTGCTTCATCTTCAACATAACTTTTTCCAGCTGCTCTTTCAACTTCTCCTTTCCTTCATTCACATTCTTCAGCTCCATCCCACTTTCCTTCTCCTTGGTCTCCAACTTCAACATGTCTGCTTTCACCCTTTCTAAGGCAGAGCTCAGCTCCAGCTTCACCTGCTCGTGCTGCTGTTTGGGAACAAACTGCTCCCTCATGTTCTGTTCCAGAGTCTGGTTCTGTGCAGTCAGCTGCTCTCGTTCTCTCTCTTCGTCTTCGGCTCTCTTCTGCAGGAGTTCAAGTTTCTTTGTCAGTTCAGCGTTCTGAGTCTCCAGCGCGTCCTTGTCCCTCTGATGTGCATCGCAGGTGTCTCTGAGGCTGCGCACGGTCTCCTGCGACGAGGCTCGTTCCGTTTGGAGCTGCTGAACCTGCGCCTCGGCTTTTCCATAACGTTCGCTGGCTTCCACCAGTTTGTCCTCCAGCTCCTCCAGAGCGGTCACCATGTTCTTCCCGATCTCCTCGTGATCCTTCGCGGGGATGAACTCGCTCGTGATCCGGCTGTTCAGCTCGTCCAGCTGCTCTCGCAGCACYTCCCGGTCCTCCTCGCTCTCCTCCAGCTCCTGAATGAGAGCCTTGCTCCGGTTGGTCACGTCCATCAGCGTGCGTTTCAGAGAGGCGTTCTGTTCTTCCAGAGCAGCCACCGCCCTCTGATGCTCCTCGGTGGACATCAGCCCCGGTGGTCCCTGGGATGATGGACCGTCTAACTTCCGGTGGAGCTCGGCCATGTCCTCCAGCACGCGGTCGTAGTCCTCCCTGAGCTCGGCCAGCTGCCGCTCCTTCTCGTCCACGGCGTTGGTCAGCAGGTTCTTCATGTTGTCGAACTTCTCGGCGGGCACTGTGCTGGCCTGTTTACTCTGGGCCTCCTTCAGCTGGGCCTCCTTCTGCAGGAGGGTGTCTGCGAGTCCGTCTCGTTCACCGGTCAGAGCCTCCAGCTCCTGGTGCAGCCGCTCTGTTTCTGCTGCCAGCTGGCTCTCACTGCTCTTGTACTCCTCCAAGGCCTTCTCGCTCTGTTTGAGGCGGTTGCGAACGCGGCCCACTTCAGCCGAAGCGCCCTCGTATTTGGACTTCACGTCGAGCAGCTGCGCGCGCAGCTCCTCTGTAGCCTGGCCGCCCAAGTGTTCCTTCACGGCCACGACGTGAGCTTGCAGCTGCTTGACCTTGCACTCAGAGTCCAGCATTCGCTTCTGGACATCTCCCAAGGCGTCCTCCAGGTCCTGAATCTGCTGGTCGGCCTGTTTCTGGATGGCGTCCCGGCTCTGAGCCAGTTCCTGGCACTCGTGGGTTTTACGGCTCAGCGCAGCCTGAAGCTGTGCCGTCTCCTCCTCCGCTGCCTGTTGCTTTCTCTTCACCACTTCAAGATCCCGTCGAAGTGCCTCCAATTCAGAGAGATCCCAGCTGATTTGAGTCGGACTCTTCTGGAATTGTCTGGACGCGGCAGAATTCTGGATAATCTGTAACAAAAAATACAGAAACACTGAATTAACACACACAGTATCTTCATATAAAAACATTGATTTGATTTAGTAGGACAGAATATTTAGGGCTTGAATTATATTTATATACAGTTGACATTATATTCAGTGCAGTTCTGGATGATGGTRGTTTTTTATTTTGATCTGAAGAGGCCTAACTTTTAGGTTTTAAGTGTTTCCTTGCACCAGTTTTTTAAGGATTTCTGAAGTTCTTTTTAAGTTTTTGGATTCTGATGGATATTTTGGTTGATTGTTTTTTTTGTTTTGTTTTGTTTTGTTCTGTTTTGGTCYAGTTCTTTTACTTGTACGTTTTCAAACTACACTCAAACATATTAGGTAAGAAAACACAAGCTCACATGCTAAAGTAATACAGTGTTTCCCTCAGGGAACTTGCTAAGGCTGGTGGTAGCACTGCTAACTCTGGGGAGAGTTTAGCAGAGTGAAGCAGTAATGTTTTTAATGATGGGGGTAGCATCACCGTATAGTTTCTAATGTTGTGGTCGTGGAGCGCTACGTCGCTAATGCTAGGTCTTAAACCTTTACAGTTGTCACAATCTCTGCTGGTGCTGGCTCTAAATAAGAAAACGACGCTTAGTCTGGCAGGGGGGCAAGTAAGGACTGGCAGCCCCCCAGGATTATATTACACTGGGAGGGGGAGGGAAACTGGATTAGAAAACCTTTTTGTTATGGGTTTTAAATTGGCTCAGTACATAGTACAGAAATAGGTTATACTGCCAAGAAAAAGGTGATAAAAATATTTGAAATTGGTCCTAAATTGTCTCACAATGGGCCTCATGCAAGAACCGTTCGTACGCACAGATTTGTTCTTAAGTTGTGCGTACGAGTGATTTAGGAGAATTTGTGGCATTCACCAATGTTTTCG
>NW_013954050.1:22451-29060 GCF_001266775.1 Austrofundulus limnaeus
CCCTCCCTGACCCACAGACCCCTCCCTGACCCACAGACCCCCCAGCTCATTTACGCACGTTTCCTGAAGATAGAAGTGTTTGTTGAATCTGACGTGACATGTTCGTACGAACCCTTTGTACGAACAAAAGTAAGAGAAATTTAGGATAAAAATACGAACATGTTCTTGCATGAGGCCCAATATGTGCAGATGCAGCTTTGGTCCATTTCTTGATTTAAAAGTTTTGGACTCGTGTCCTTTTGTTAACTTACACTTGTAACTCAGGTATTCTTTAACAAAATCACAATTTAGGAATTGTGTTTTGAAATTTTAATTTCACATCAAAACTGCAAAAGATAAATTACCTTGTCAGAATCCAGACTGTGAGCTTGTTTTACCAAAATATTTTTACCTGCAGGACAAAAATCTCCATGTAAGATTAAATTAGTTGTTTTTTTTTTTTTTAAATTGGAAACAATAAGATAAAAATGGATGACCTTTGATAACAGACTGGCCAGAGTACTCCCCCTGTAAAGACATGAGGTGAACATAAATTTAAAAAAAATCGTAAGATTAAAGAAATACTGCAATAACTTCTCTTTATTATTAACTTTAAAAATCACAAATTTACCAAACTGGTTAGTTCTAAAATGTACAAGTTAAAAAGCACACTTTAAGCAGAACTACTAATCAAAAAGTCTAAAATGCAAACTTTCTTGAAGAGTAGATTAGTTTAAAATGACTGACCAAAGTACTCTGGAGCTGAACTTTAACCGTCTCTGCTGCTCGAGCCCCTTCCTCTTTTTCTTTGAGTAACACTTTCAGCTTCTCCTTCTGACCAATAAAAAAGACACAACTGTGTCAAACCACAACAATCCAATCTCTTCAACTAAAACATACATTCATGTGCCCACATCAAACAAAAACAACTTCTCTTGTTTTATACCTCTTTTAGTGAAACATCGGCAGCCATTTTTTCCTGCAGGTGAAAGAAGGATTCCACTTTCAGTAAAGTGAGGCCTTGATAACAGCTGAAGTTATTTCATTTTCTATGTAAGGAACTGAATTCACTGAATGTAGAGTTTCATGTCTCAGCTTTGCATAACAAAACACGTTTTAACCATTTTTATATTAATTTGACAGAACTAAAACTATTTCATTACAATATAATGTTGGCTCAAACTCCTGTCATTTTAAAAGACTGTAGTATTTCCAGTGGTTGTGTGAGAACTCAGACACACCTGTGTGAGTTGTTGCTGCAGGATGTTGACCTTATCCAGCAGAACTTTCTGCTCCTGGTGGTACTTCCTAATGTTTCCCTGAAGGCTCTCATTCTGCCGTTCTAGATCCTAAAAAAAAAAAAAACACACGGACACTTAAAATGATACCAATGACTGTCACCATGGATATTTGCTTAGTGCATACCACTTTATTGARCATTTGTAGCTTTGAATGTTATGAAATAACGTGTACAGTTAAATAAAGAACTTACGTATATAATTTGATCCTTTCTGTTGGCCTCAGCTGCATCTGATCTCTCCACTGAAAGCTGAAGAATAAAAATATCTTCATTTACAACCAGGTTTTAAATAGAAAGCTGTGCCTTTAGCAATAAAACTGTTTTTAACTTTCTCAATTCTAACCACTAGATGGCAGTCATGGTTTATGGATAAGCAGTTTTCAATCCAAAAACACATTTCAAGACAAGAAAATAAATTAAATGTAGCAGATTTTCTTTTAAATGATATAAATAAAAGCTGAGGTGAACAAAAGAGAGTCAATTTCAGCTTATGCATTTGTTTGTAGCCTGATAAAAGTACATTAAGTTCTGTTAAGTATGAATAATAAAACTACCTGTCGCTTCCACTGATCTACCTTTGCAGCTTCTTTTTCTGTAAAACAAAAAATCCACAAATTAAAAAATAATCAGACAGTGATTCTGATACTTTTTTGTCATTAAAGCACCCTCATGTTTTTACCTCTGTTAGCCTTATCAAGGTAACTTTTGACTAACGCGGTGAGCTCGGGGTTCTTGTTTTGACGAGCGTAGTGATATGCATCGTGACCCAGGCTGTCCACTGCTTTCACATCAGCACCGTTCTTCAGCAGCACCTCAACAGCGTCCTTGCAGCCGGTCTCACAGCCTAAAATCAGTGTCGTCCTGAGWGAGTCGACAAAGATGGTTTCTGAGTTAGAGGATGTGCTAACTAGCTTCGTGATAGCTGGTAGAGTAAATCACAGCTGCTAAATATATGCATATAGCAATAAATAAGGTTTGGTGATATTGATTTATCTCACTGCTTTTAATTATCTGTGGTGTTTTTTTTTTCTTATCTTTTACCTTATAGTTTAACTAAGCTTTACATTATGTCAATGCATTTAAAATGTTATGCATATTTCTCATGTGACGTCACACATCTGGGAACTTTGTGGCTAACCGCCAACTGAATAAGCAACCATTAGCTTAAATTAAACATGCCTTGCTTTTAAATCCTTCTTTTTCACATTTAAATCATTCAGTCGGGGTCTACATAAAATGAAAAAGCAATGCTTTAGTCTGAATTCCTCCTTATTATAACTATACAAGCTCCTCTTTCACCCTTTTTCCGAGGTCAGATCAACTCGTTTTGAGGCTGTCTCTTTAAATCCAAACGAGGCGCTTCACACCCCACCCACTTCCAGCTTCCAGACCGGTCTATTCTAGTTTGATAGATGGGTTTACGACTATCTTGCAGTGCAGAAAAGTTTTATTTACAAATTAATTAAAATATATCAACAAGGGATGACTAAAAATTGAACGAGTTAAAAATATCAACAAACAGAATATAAAGATATCACAGAATCAGGAGAAACTACATTGAACTTTTCTGCACTCAGAGACACCAAATACACAACAAAATGTATGTAACGGCTAAAAAAGTAGATTTTGATGGCAAGTCTCCAAAAACATTTGACAATCAATGACTTTTTAATTTTAATTATAATGATTGTTTTATGTTGGGTTAAAGGATGTTCTAAACATTCACACAGTTCAGCAAAGTGTAGTTTTCATTACACTGAAAAAATCTGAGGAGCTGACTGTAGAAAATCAGCTGGAGAACATAAACTCCAAAGATAAGCCTTTTAAAACATCTATATGTGTTAGAACTATGCAGTTCATGATTTAGAGGGTTTCTACTGTAGCTAACTATGCTACAGTTATGTGCTAAACCTCCTAGTCATGCCAACCCTTACTCTGCACAGGTCCGATATCTAATGCTGGAAAACAACTACCGCATCAAATGCTGGTATATTAACGGTTATCTATACAATTGTAATTTTCTTTAAAAAGAAACTTAAAGAAAGAAAGAAGAAAGTAGGAATATAGCATTAGAACAGTGGCTGTGTCATTCACAGTACACACAAAGATATAGTTTGTTTTAAAGTCATTGTTGTTTAACACTTGCCTACCAGGACGGCAGTGATGCTGCATTGCACGCCTCCAGTTGAAATATGTGGGACCTCGTTTTTGAAATAAATGTGAAACAAATGTAAGAAACCATGCCAGTCTTATTTACTCTGCACCGTTGTTGTGACGTCATGTTTCACTACCACAGAAAGGTTCACCTGAAAGAGGTCCAGCTTATATTGTTAACTACAGCAGTTTGTCAAAAGCTGTTTTTTTGGAAGCAACCTGGATTTCAAATGATCAATGGGTGGTGTGACAGTCTGACTGAAGACAAATACCCTGCGGGGTGCAGGCCCTTACTTGTTTTGTTTATCTCGGACAGAGATATCAGCTCCTCGCTCGAGCAGCAGCTCACAAATATGAGAATGAGATAACTGGGTAGCCAGGGTTAGAGGAGTCCTGCCATCCTATTGAACAAAAAAATACACACACATGAAGAAATATRTACACAAAGTCTCATCCAAAGAAGTATTTAACCTCTCAACAGGTCAAAAGGAAATTTGGACATAGAGAGTGCTTATCAAGTTTAAAACAAGTTTTAATATGTTGTAAAAACCCTTGGTGCTGCTCTGACTGACTTCACTTTATGCAGAAAAGGATTTACAATAAGAAGGCAACAGAACTCGCAGAGCAAACTGGGTGGTTTACCTTTTTACACAAAATTACCCCAAGGAAAAAAGAATAGGTCTCAGGATTTACAGAATCAATACGTAAAACAATGCTCACAAAGTCACAGGCATTCACAGAAGCCCCGCTGTCACAAAGGAGTTTCACACTGGAGGAGCAGCCCGCCATGACTGTGGAGGAGAAAGACGATAAAAAGGAGACGACTTTTATTTGACCTCTTACCAGTAAAAATACAAGTACAACCACTCAGCTCTGAGTTTCTTGAAACAATGGGAAGACTAAATTTAAAAGAAAAATTGACAAAAAAAGAATCCTAGTAACTTTAGAAATACAGCTGATGTCAGGAAACGGTATCTCCTGCAATCCTTCAAGCAGAAAATTTAAACTAAAAACATTTTATTTTAATAAATAATGTAAATTAAAGTAAAGAACCTTGTGAAATTTGTTAGCCCTCCTAACTAATACTACATTTAGCTCAACAGTAGTAAAATTGACTAAGTTATACCCATTTTTGTGTTGGCTAACACCAATCAAATGTGGGGGCCATCTTGAATCAGGTTGACATTAAGAGCTAATCGGTTGTAGATGTACAATCATAGATTACACTGGGTGTCATTAAAATCTGTTCAGTGGTTTGTGAGATATTTTACTACGAGACATATAAAACACAGGCAAATACATCGCCTGCGTTTCGTTATCCAGCAGCAAGGGATAATCAGTAATCAGCCAGTACCAAAACAGAATCCAGTCAACAGTCTGTATAACGKTGTATAATGCAGTGAAGTTAGTGTTGGTTTGATGTGTCAGCTTTAGAGTAAAATWAAGTACAGKAGTCAAATCACCACAATGGTGAGAACTTAAGTCTGAACTAAAATCAGTAACTAGAACTGAATCAGCAGATCCAGACTGCACTGGAGTGATGTGAATTTATGTTAAAACTACATCAAAGTGGAGCTGAGCCAGCAGTAACGTGTTTCTCACCAGCATCGTGCAGAGCACTGCGTCCTTGTAGGTCCACATTTCCAACAGGACAGTTGTGCTACGAAACAGCAAACAAAAACAGGCTTTTCTTAATTTTCTCWAAGTGGAAAAAATGCCAGGAAAAACACATAAGTATCGAGCCACGTTATCCTGACGCTGTGAAGGCCTCTAACAGTTTGAATATATCTCCTGAGTTTAAAACATTGAACAGATAAAATCAATAACATGATGAGATCACAACACAAAACTCTTATGACTCAAGTAAGATTAATTAATAGGAAAATGCTGTCTGGTTAGAAGAGGAACCTGAGGAGTCTAACAGCAGGCTGATGGTATCAGACAGAGTGGTGCTGTGCTGAAATGTTGCTGACATCTCTACACTKCCACTCAGCTGGTTGGACACCAGCGGCCGTGGTGACGAGGGCCTGCAATCAAAGCTTTGAGGACTCAATGCTAACAGGGGCCTGATGTTGCTGGGTAAGCTTGCCAACCAGCTTTGCCCGCCCACTATAAAAACTCCCCTCTCTCCAGCAACAAGGGGCAAAATTTGTCCGCACACTCAAATGGCACTGCAGTGGGGCGAGAGGGGGTAGGAGGGTTGTTGCAATGGGACCTGACGMTTGAGCAAAAAGATGAAGGGGGTATCCTATATCAAGAGGGTTTGGGCTGACGAAGCGAGATAGCGGGGGGCAGTGAGTGTTGGCACCGGGCTGTGATGACGGCACTAAGAATGGACGAGGGGTTTGTAGGAGGGCAAGCCTGTCAACACCACTGACAATCTGCTGCCAACAGCCACAARCTCCATTAGGTCATTGCCATGTGAGAGATGGGGGCGCGAGTGGGGGGGCGGGGGGTGTAGAACATAATGAGAGCACAATATTCAAGCAAAAGCCCTCTCGCTGTAAACACATAACTCCCCTGAGGGGCACGGTGACTCAGTGGAGCTCACTCCTTACAAATATGGAGTGGGACCAGCAGCCAGAGGTCTCCGGCAATAATTATTTAAAGAGGCTYAAAGACACACCTCTCTGATGGACTGCAACAAATAAAACAATAAAAGGATAATAACAAACGGCATGTTTTTCTAGAATGARCCAAATGGTGCACCTTACCTGCAGCAGTTTCTGCACGCACAACGAATGTCCATTTCTAGCAGCCAGATGAAGAGCATTTTTACCTGAACAAAATAAGAGCAACCATTTGAAATCAATTAAAAGGTCTGGTTTTGTACTTCAGGGTACAAGTGTGTGTTTTAAAAAAGGCACGTGGTAGCCAGGTTGCATAAAGGTTTACTGCAAATATGTCAACATAAATAAGATGTCATGACTTTCATCAAAATAAGCCAAATGTTATGGCAGGAAACCATTTTCCCCTAGTGCTTATTAAAAACTTTATTGTAATGCTTTGATGGTAAAAATATAACATTTCTGAAATGAGGTATCMGGTAAAGCAAATCTTACATTGGTTCTTTGTTGAATATCTGTAGTGTTTTAAAATAACTCCTTTTCTACAAACCCCAAAACCAGAAAAGTTGGCACGTTGTGTAAATCGTAAATAAAAACAGAATACAATGA
>NW_013954050.1:30060-31312 GCF_001266775.1 Austrofundulus limnaeus
ATAAATATCAAATCATCATCAAATCAATATTGTATCGTATCGATATCGTATCATGATAAAGCTGGTGAGTTGCACACCCAAAAGTTACATTATCTAGGCAKTTGAAGCTTCTTAACATATTTTCTTTGAGTTTTTCATGACATTTTACTGTTTATTAACATGTTTTGATTGGTTTATTTCACATAAAATATAAAAACATTATAAAGTTTCTTCTACAATATTTGCCTGAAAAAGTAATTTTTAAAATGTCAACACAACTCAAACCGTGTTGATCTCACAAACCAAGCAGGTCCATTCTTCAGTCTTTTTGTCATACTGCAGGGCCTGTTTCTGGTTAAGGCATCCATATAACAGATGGTGCTGGCTGGTATGATGCAAACTTTATTTCACAGTATTTTTAAGAATTATCCCGATATCATGGTATTTGATGATATTTTTCTTTTCATCACAGCTCAGCTGGTATAAAAARGTAGAAACGCTGCTTATTAGCAAACCTCAGTCAGCTGAAGTTACTCTCTTTCTGCAACACAGAAACTATTTTCTTTTACTGTACTCCTGTCGCTGTTTCCCTCTACATGTTTTTTCTGCTTTACCTGGCTGAGGACAGTCATGCATTTTGAACATGGGGTCCAGTTCAGTCGTGAATGAGGAGGGCTGAGCAAAGATCATTATCATGCAAATTTACTTTGCGTATGAAATATATTKGTGCACATCACTGAAAAGGGGATGGCTAAAACAGGAGGTATTTTTTTCTTAGTCAGTCAATATAAGCAGCGAAGTCGCCACCCGCCACCAGTTATTTAGAGTTAGCTTGCCCCGTGTGCTGCCATGTATATGCACTAAGCGGTACAGCAAGAAAAATACATGACGTTTCAAACATGTTCAGGCTATTAAACCAGTATATGAAAAATCCATATAATAATGACAATAAAAAACATTTTTCAGTATGAACAGGTATACCATCCAACTCTAAACACCACTTTCATCCTGCCGAGACTTACCAGCAGCGTCACTTGCAGTGATATCAACGTTGTGTCCAAGAATGGCGTTGAGACAATCAAGATGTCCTCGTGCTGCTGCCAAATGAAACCTAAAATATGAAATAAATATGAGAAAATAATTAAATAAAAAGGACAAACAGAACATGAGATGGATGGATGTGGCAAGAAAGTGGCAGCAGAGATTTACGACAGGCAGGGAAAAAGCGATCTGGTGTAAAGAGAAAAGGGGGTGGTGTGTGTGTGTGTGTGTG
>NW_013954050.1:32312-41854 GCF_001266775.1 Austrofundulus limnaeus
AAACTGACACCTGGCTCCTTACCGACAGCAAGATCAGCATTTTTTTAAAGGCTCGCAACAATAAACAAAAGCAATAAAACTATGTACCTTCTTTATGAGCTTCACTTTAAAGTGAGCATTTCCATAAAAAAGTGATGCACATGTTTTAACCTGAAGATGTGAAAACAAAGTTATGTAGGTGTGGACTACCCCACCCCACCTTTTTATTTTTACCATGATTGCTTTATGTGTCTATTTCTGCACATTCATTAGTTTGCCAACATCACTTTAATCACCACTTTCTTTCTTTTTGTTGTTTTTTTTTTTTTTGCACTTACAGTATTTGATGCAAACCACATCAGCATTGCTGTAACTATCCTCCACGGTCTGCAAAGTTCTTGTGCGTAAACTAATCCCGACCTGTCACCCTTGAGGCCACATGAGCCCGTTTATACACCAGCCCCGAAGTATCTGCCAAGGAGACAGCTAGGCTGTCACCTCAACACTGGTGTGGGTATTAAAAGCAGTGTTGATGGCAAGAAGATGCTGGTCCTCACGGGAGTAGTGGAGGGTCGTGACCCCACAGAGCCAAAAAGCAGACAGGAAGCAGACCAGAGCAAATCAAGTTGGGTGGACACAAGTGACAAGCTCACGAGCCAAAGAATTTTCCACATGACAACTAAACAAAAGCTTCTAAACATATTCAGAGATGTGCAACTTCACACTTGAACTGTAGTGGAGCCTTTTTAATGGCTGATAAATTAGGAAGGCTGTGTCAAATGACAGAGTGAAAATATAAACCACAGAGACATTGCAGAAGTATCTGTTAAAAGATTTAATCACCCAAAATGTTAAGCATTTTAAAATATTTAAAGGTGTTACTAAAGTCACTAACTTCAGTTAAATGTTTAAGGGTGTTCATGTGAATGTAAATGAAAGTAAAATCACACACACCACAACTTCTAAGCAAAAGGAGTCCCAGTTCATTTGTCAGCTGAACGAACACTTGCACCGACCTAGACTTGCTATTTTTCTAAACTTGTTTCTGACCAAACAAAGAACTAACTGCATGAAGAGGTGATCAACATAACTAGCTTCAGACTGTTGTAACATGCTGAGAGATAAATCTCGGGATGTCACTGGTTTGGCCTTAAAAAGAGAAAAGGTACACTTTCATTTTCACAAATGCTCCTGTAGCTTTCAGGTTGCTGGTCTACGGGCTGCTATTTTTAAAAGGAGTGGAGAGGCAAAAGTAAACCATACAGTATACTGTAAGCTAGTAGCTGAGCCATACTGTATACTGTATATGATGGAAGTATGTTTCCTAATGATGTTTAAAGTTATATGTATTTTTGCTGCTGCCTCACAGTGACTCTTGAACCATTCAGTCCATCTTAACAATTTACATCTACATTTTGCATKCATAAAAAGTGCAGTTCTGAGTACTAGGGCTGAAAAATGTATCACAATATAAGCATTTCATATAATTTGAAATCAATAATTATTGATTAGGGGTTTTTTTGTTTGTTTGTTTTTGTTTTTTCTTTTTGTTTTACCTATTTGAAATAAGGACAAGGAGAAAAAAAGACTGATTAATTCTGCCAAACTGGGGATACGACTTTTCCTCTTTTATTCACAATTTCCTCTCAATCTGTTAATCTCATTTTCTCCTTTCACTTCATGTCACTCTTTTTTTTATTTTTAAGCAGTTCTGAGGCATAGTGATGAAACATGAAACTGCTACTGTGCATGTTACTCAACACATTGTTGTTAGCTTACCGAGATGCCACCAACCTTGTTTAGCTGATCAGAGTTCAGTGAAATTATCAACCTTCTATTGGACATATTTTCCACTGACATTGATTACATGTATATTYTGATGTTTATCACTATTGTTTTCTATTATTTTTTTGATCACGTGTCTATCGTGATATACAGCAGTGGTTCCAAAAGTTGGGTTTGGGACCCACAGTGGGGTCCTGAAACATCAAGGTGGGGTCCTGAATTTTTTTAATTAAWTACACTACAAACTGACAACKAACATTTTTTGCCTTTGTTGTTGCACAATAATAAGATTAGTGTACTTAAAATGGACAAAAATAGCCTAATAAATATTGTTACTATGCTCTTGTTTATTTGACATGAAAACATTGTTTATCATCTGGTAACAGCTGGGGGCACYGGTCTCTGCTGCTGGTATTTTGTGGGTCAAAAGCTGAAAAGTTTGGGAACCACTGATATACAGTACATCGTTATATAATTATTGCCCAGCCTTTCTGAGTGCCTCTATCAGCTGCAGCTGTGCAAAATACATTCCTGCTAATTCTAATTCTGAATAGGAACACAGTATTTTTTAACGCTTTTTCATGTGAAAGCTTCTACATTTTATATGCCATGTCAGAGAAAAACACARGGTGTGATTTCTGTTCATGGTGTGAAAGGTCAACTTGTTTTTAGATCAAAWAGGGCTGGCAGAGATTACAAAGCCATAAAATAAATCCCTGCAAATGTGAATAACCAAAGAAAACATACTTTTGTGTATGTGGTGAAGGCACTAGTAAATGACAAATCTTGGTCAGGTAAACCTTTCAACTCGTCTCGATTAGTATAGAACTTCCTCAGATCATTTTGTTGGAGGTATGTTCACTTGTGTATTTTCCTAAGTGTTGAACATTGAACTGGTAATAGTTAKGAATAAATCTGCACAACATTGTAAATTACAAACAATTCCATTCATTGTTTATATTGGCTTTTTATGAGGATTCTTTATAGTATTTTGTGAGGAATCTTTTTAAACTCACTTAATCGGTAGTTTACTTAATTTTCCATTCTTCACTGTTACACTTGTTTCTTCCACCCCACCAGAGACTCACTGTTTGTTTGTATTGAGATTTTTGCTCATGAGTGGGCTGAGGTTGAAAACCAGTTAATTTACAATATCAGAACAGGAAATTCGTAGCAGTAATTTGAATGATTCAGGCATTTCCTCACATGCAGTAGATGACAAAAGAAGTGGTCAAAGTAGTTCACTAAATTTAGTTTCTATCAATACAGTTGATCATCAGCTGGCTCAAACATAAACATTGATTAACTTGTGTATTGTATTGCTTCTTTCTGGTTTCATGGCCATTGAAATGAATGAATATTACAGACTTAATTGGTCTAAGTCATTGATTAGATAATGTGTTTTTTCTTCAAACATAGCAGCAAAACCTCCTATTTACACATAAAGATGGTATAAGTGGCCTACAACTGCTCAAGTGTGCAATAATTTAACTTTGTTGTGATTTGACTKCTATTAGATACAACACTTACACACAGTGAACAAGAGTTATGGGTGGGCTTACCCTACTGAGARCCAGCTAATGCCACAGTGGAGATGTAAACTGTTTACTCAGCTGGAGCCGAGATGGAGCAGTTAGAGCTGAATTCATTAAATGAGTACACTGAGGCTAATCCAGGGCACACCAGATGATATGCAGGGGCAAACAGTTTGTAATTAGTTTCCCAACAGAGGTTCATGATTACAAGGAATCACCATTCAACATTCCCATGTTGGCCTTTGCAAAGGCCAGAATGCCACAGTCACATGCGGTCTGTGTGTGGCCCACTGAACTATATACAGACCTTCAGAGCTGATATTATGGTTCAGGTTTTGGCAAATGTATGACCTCTTGTCCTAAATATTGAGTTACTGTAAGATGATTTTAAAGCAGAGTAGTTCAGGTCAGTCTAAACACGAAATGATGAGCATGACTGTGTTTGGGTACAGGAGACTCCAGACTCAAAATTGGCAGCCACAGTTCTGGATTTAGTTCTAACAAATTCTTACACCTTATTATAAGACAGGGGGTTTGTAAGGTTGTGTGTATTTTCTGTTTATTTGTATACATGCACACATGCAATAACAGACTATTGTAATGGTGCCATATGAGGATTTACCTTTCATCTTTAATTCTGTATATTAACAAAGTCATTGTAGAAAATAAACATGAAGCATCAGAAAGACATCTGAGAATTTTTGATATTAAACTGAAAGTTATGATAAAAACTAGACAAATTTAGGAGCATAAAAATCARTGTTTTAAACAGCACATTGCACTGTTCTTTCAAAGCTTGGTCACAAGTCACGCTCCACATAAAGAACCTATATACAGTATTTGTGGTCTTATGGAACATAAAAACATTCTATCTATCCGTTACACTGACCCAATATTCCCGAGTGGTAAATAATTTTTATCTAAATTTCTGCTTTATCACTACTTTCAATAAAACATTGTGACGTGTGTAAATCCAGGTGTTTGAAAAACTAAAACAAACCTTAAAAACATCAAGTTGTATCACTTTTACAATGTGATGTGTTTTGTTTTATGCACTGCTTTTCAACTGCTGCTTTGTATACTTGTTTTATGTTGTWTATGTTTGTTTATATTTTGCTCAGGGCAACAGATGAAAATTAGTCAGCACATTTATGTTATTTTAAATATTGAAATTGAAGTTCRCTCTGAAAGGCTGAAACATACAAAACATGGTTCACAGAGACGTCATTCTGATCGGAGTCTGATCTGATGATGGTCTGAGCAGGAATGGATTAGCTTTTGTTGGGAACATCATGTTGGATCTCATCTGAATGTGCAGGGAGTCGTTTCCTGCTGGGACTACATAAACAACCTCRGACCGATGTGGTCATGTTTTCAGTGACCACAAACATTCTTTGTACCAACTCCCACACTGACCTCAAGTCAGTTGGACAGAAATGGGGAAATTTTTGGATATAAAAATGGAGACATAAAAATATGAATCTGCAATGTCTGCCATTTGCAGGGCAGCTGGATATTTTTATTTTAAATATCTACAGTAGCAAGAAAGCTTGGTACTGTATAAAAATAAGAGGTAAAGAGATAAAACACATGACCCCTATTTTACTTTATAAATCTACACAGAGYAGTGTGTTTGTGTTTACTCACGCAGAACGTCCTTCGACGTCAAGCTTGGTGGGAATGATGCCTTTCTTGCTGAGAACAGCAGCAACTTTGTCCACTTCGCGACGCTCCACTGCCTTCATCAGCCGATCATCATACTTGTTCCAGTCTGTGTTCTGACAATGACAAAAAGGAAACAATCAGACATGCAAAGCAATAAACAATGTTCCCTCAAACAAACTTATTAAAATTAAAATTGAATACTGAGACCTGATTCAACATGTAAAAATACRTGCTTCCATATATGGACACTGCCTTAGGTCTCCATAGGTAAATAGTGGGGATTTTTAGGTATTCATTTTTATTTTAACTGATAAAATCTGTGCCATGTAGGTCAAAAGATTATTTGACAAAAAATGTCACTATTAATATGTTACTTCATTTGCATTTTCTACATCAATAGGGAATCAGATTTCAAGTGTAAAAAAATGTAAAGAATGTGCTGTACTACTATCCTCTTAACACCCCCCCAACACAAGTGACAGCTACAAAACATGAGAACAGAGTACTCCCCTACAAGAGTGGAGATTTACATTTAACAGAAAAGACCACTACACACGAGCTTAACTAAAGATCACAAGCTATAGGAACTAAAACGGATATATTGACACCATATGACAACTATAAGTGTGATCTATAGTGAAAAAGTGAAAATACCAAAAGTAGATACATACAAAGTGCATGGAGGTGCATTTTAGCCAGCGGCTCATCTTGGGTGAGTGGAGCTGGTCCTTGCACCGTGCTACTGAAAACGTTGCCACTGTTCCGGTTTACAAAGACAAAAAAATGGAGAAAAACAAAAAAGTATATATATATAAAAAAAAATCTCTCAGTGCACTCAACCAGTGAGTGCAACAAAAAACGATGGGTAGTTTACACCACAGTAGAAGTCCTTGTCCTGAAGGCTCAACCACAAGACTCTTCCTCACTGGAGGCAGAAAAGTTTATTTGTCAGGTTTTTTAGGGCATTTCCCTGTTGCTCGTGAGCTGTACTTGCATTTCCATCACTGCACAGCAGTTTGGTAGATGGTTAAAGGGGAGGAGAGGCYGGGGAGTAGGAGAGGAGAACGGAATGGAGGTGGAGAAGCAGTAGGGCCAGCCCCGCCAGCACCGGGACCTGCCCTGGCCGGCAACTGCAACTCCTCCTCTGGTGGAAAAGTCAGCTCAGTCTGGCTGCCTCTCGCCTCCGACAGGAGCTCTTCCCTCCGCCTCAAACCTCCTGCTAATTCAGTCTCTTTGTTTRGATTCTCCTCTGCTTGATTTCTGGAGCAGTTTCTGTCTGAAAAAGCTGAACTTGCTTATCAAAAGAGAACTAAAGATTTTCTCCTTTGTCTCTCCTCTCCGCTGTTAGTGGTCTCCAGCTTCTTCGCACCACCAAATGGCAAGGTCAGTCGAGCTCAGCGGAGTAAATATGTAAGCTCTCYCAGGTTTAAAATATCACCCCTTCCCTGGTAAACAGCAGCAGTGCAGACAGCCCTGCAGACTGGTTACCTCTTTATTTTTTGACCCTCCAACCTTTCTGCAGTGYCTGATAGGAAGATGGGGGCTAAGAATACATTCTGGACATGCCAGTCCAATGAGTAATGGCTTTAGTGTCTTTCAGCACTGCCAGCATAAAACAAGGCCTGCCAAAAGATTTAGCTTACATTGCCCCCCCACCATGCTCCCTGCTCACCTCCAAGTGAAAATATTAATGTCAGAGGGGATTATTTGAAGTGTTGTCGGCACAAACGCTCAAACGGACTTTACAGAGCCYTAACCTACTGCTAGCCTGTCTGTCTACAGAGGGTGGTGTGGCTCCAAAGCTCCAGGATCCTTGTTGTGCACTACCAAAGTCAGAGATCAGTCTTTATACATTTAAACACCTGAGACTTTGGCAGAACTTTCACTTTTTATTGGGTAATTCATTATGAGGCAAAAATGCACAGAGACAGCAAACCAAGAAAGGAGTAGGAATGGAGGGCTCGTTTAATTTACACARGGCATCAGCTCCTTGTGGGCTCTGGTTACTGCCTGCTGCCAGACTGGCGTTTACAGWGCAACGGTGATATTCACAAACATGCAAAAAGACCTCGTTCACATGACATGTCATTTGAAGAAGTAGGTGTCAACTTACGAAAGCTGCTCACCCTTGCATGGAGACAAAGACGCCATGATGGCATTGAGCCATCACATACGTTGGTCACGTAAATATCTCACATGGATTTGCTTAGGAATCTGTTTGTGTACTAGTTAATATTAGAGCTGTTAGCAAGCAGAAGTGCTCAGAAAAGGCTTCTTGATGGTAGCCTACTCAATTCTCAATGCAAGATGAAACATTTCCTTGCACGTTTTCAGGTTTGTGCAAAGACTATAAAAATAGATAACATATATAATAAAACATTTTGCAAATTTTTCTCCTATATTTTAATTTCACAAGCAGAAACTACGCTCTGATGAAATAATTATGAATGTTAAGCACATTAAAACGTTTTTATCGCATTCAAACAATCAAACTTAGTATTCTACTTCATGTCTTTTGTGTGACCAATAGATATTTGGCTGAAAAAATATTTTAAAATCAAATTATGTGCATGATAAATGAAATTCAYACATCATCTGRGGTGCCCAATCCTGGTCCTCGAGGGCCACTATCCTACATGTTTTAGTTGTTTCCTTTAATCAGCAGGTCTTAAAGTTATGCAGAATCCTGTTAATCACTCATTCATTCAAATCAGGTGTGTCAAAGCAGAGAAACATCTAAAACATGCAGGACAGTGGCCCTAGAAGACCAGAACTGGGCACCAATAGTTTTAGATATTTTGAACATAATGTACATCACATTTGGAAAATATTTGGAAAACATAGTAAAAAATTGGGTGTCCACTGTATTTTCCAATTTTTTGTAGCCCTGTGACCTTTTTCAATTTTTCAAATTTGTCTTTTCTAAATTGGTTAGTTACTAACAATGTATTAAACTGCAAATATGGATATTGTTTTTAACGTAGTACTCTAGTCTTTGGACTCTAATGAAACAGATGCAATGTTTTTTTAGAGRGAATTCCTAAATAGAAGCGATTTGGTTTCAATATTGTAACTGTACTGACACATGCAATTTATTTCTGATACAGTAACAATATTCAGCCCTTGTACAAGTGAAACAAACACATTACCTAGAGTTTCTATTTTAACACAGACACCTCGGGGACTGAACATCAGCCAGCACTGGATAAAGTAGGTCTGGCTGCTACCTGTCTACACTGATTTTTCTTGGTGCCTGTTAATGCTTCACTTAGAGGATCTTGTCAGCTTCACGTCAGATTTGGCCTCACTTTAATGGCTGTACCTCTTTGCCCTCACCTCCGTGTCCTCCATCTTTCAGCCCCTTGCTACATTAATGGGCGTCTAATGTTCTCCCAGATGAAATCACCAGCAAAAAATATCCTACCGGTCATAACAACAGCCCAAAGCCAAAAATTTGAGCATAAAGCTATGTGCCAGTACGTTAAGTGATAGTTGTGTTCAGCAAACTTCAGCAGCTGATATGGTTTCAAATTATAACTACTGGGATGATGGTGATCAGAGAAGGCATCTATGAAGAGACATTAAGTCATAAAAGTTAAACCTTTGACATTCATGAGCTATATGCTGTATTAGGAAGTTAAAAGCCAAATATATGACACAGAAATAAATAAATGAGGGTAAAAAAAATACAGATTCACGTGACCCTAGYTGTGAGTGAGAGAGTGAATGGTTGTTTGTCTTATTTGTCTCTACGTGTCCCRGTGATGGACTTGTGACCTGTCCAGAGTGTACCCCGCCCCTCGCACAGTGACTGCTGGATATGGGCACCAGTGACCCTCGGGTAAAAGACAATGGCTGTTTCATGAGACACTAACATGGTTTTTACTGAGAAAATGTTTTCTGGTGCAAAAAATATATTTAGACTTTAATTTAAACCTAAAATATGTCTTCAACAATGCATACGTTCAAATTTCTGTTTTAGTAATAAATTCACAACACATCATCTAAACCCATTACATTACTCTAGGTYTACAGTTTGTGTATGATAGTTGTGTTGACCATGTCTAAATATATGTCAATGTATCCTTTAGCYTCTTTTGTTCAGCTGATATATTTAATTAATCAATTAACTCATCCATCCATTTTCTGTACACCCTTCTTCCTTTCGGGGTCACGTGGGTCACTGGTGCCCATATCCAGCAGTCACAGTGCGAGGGGCGGGGTACACCCTGGACAGGTCGCAAGTCCATCACAGGGCCACACATAGAGACAAACGAGACAAACAACTATTCACTCTCTCACTCACACCTAYGGACAATTTATAAATTAACAATTCATCAATGTATTAGTTCAGCGCTACACTTCTCTCATCACTGAGGTCCTCCATCCACATGACAGAGAGGGGAACACAAAAATGACTCAGTCTGCAATTGAAAATATGGATGGAGGACCTCAGTTTAGCTTGTTAGTTTGTTGTGCTAGCGCCGATCTAATACATATAAGGCAATATAGCGTCACTGCTAGCGCAAAAGCTAACAGGCTAAGCTGAGGTTCTTCTTTCATGAAGCAGCTCTGTTG
>NW_013954050.1:42854-43259 GCF_001266775.1 Austrofundulus limnaeus
GTATTTTTACAGTCTTTATTTTACAGTTAAAATAAATGTTTGTCAAATAAAGTCCAATGTTACAACTAATCGTGGATCCCTTTAAGAACTATGGATGTACAGAGGTCGACATAAGGACGTTTAGCTTGTCCAACACAACCTATTTTTGTTTAGGACAACCAGACCCAGCTTCCTGGTTGTCTGATGGCCGACCAAGTAAAATCATGGATTGACGTTCATAACAGCTACAACAGATTACAGTCATCTATGAAAATGAAAGGAGGGGAAACACAGTGGAAACAACAATGCTTGGGTAATCCCTAGGTGTAGAAAAAAATTTCTGTCAAATATTTTTTTCCTGTTTTAGTCAAAGTTTGATGACAAGGAGGAAGTTTCATTCACTGCTCCTGAAACAGTCAAGAAGGC
>NW_013954051.1:0-414 GCF_001266775.1 Austrofundulus limnaeus
GTGTTACAGAGTGCCACATGATGCCAGAGAGTGCTACAGAGTGCCACATGATGCCAGAGAGTGCTACAGAGTGCCACATGATGCCAGAGAGTGCTGCAGAGTGCCACATGATGCTTGAGAGTGCTACAGAGTGCCACATGGTGTCAGAGTGTTGTGTTTGGAAACACAAAACATTGTAATAGTTACGCTTGTGAGGTACTTTCAAAAATAATGGGTACCGTGTTGTGTTAGTTCCAAAGAATATAAAAATAAAACACAGCTGGTGTAAACCTGCAGGTCAAGACTGAGGCTCACCAGTATTCACCAACATCTGATGACAAACTAAAAAAAGTCCCTCCAAGGTTTTACACTGTCCTTTTATTTTTGCATACATTGCAAAGTTTATTGCAATAAAAATTTTATTTTCCAAAGATC
>NW_013954051.1:2549-5029 GCF_001266775.1 Austrofundulus limnaeus
GAGTGCTACAGAGTGCCACATGATGCCAGAGGGTGTTACAGAGTGCCACATGATGCCAGAGGGTGCTACAGAGTGCCACATGATGCCAGAGAGTGCTACAGAGTGCCACATGGACATGGTGATACGGAGTGCCACATGATGCCAGAGGGTGTTACAGAGTGCCACATGATGCCAGAGAGTGCTACAGAGTGCCACATGATGCCAGAGGGTGTTACAGAGTGCCACATGATGCCAGAGGGTGCTACAGAGTGCCACATGGACATGGTGATACGGAGTGCCACATGATGCCAGAGAGTGCCACATGATGCCAGAGGGTGATACAGAGTGTCACATGATGCCAGAGGGTGCTACAGAGTGCCACATGATGCCAGAGAGTGCCACATTATGCCAGAGAGTGTCACATGATGCCAGAGGGTGCTACAGAGTGCCACATGATGCCAGAGAGTGCTACAGAGTGCCACATGATGCCAGAGGGTGTTACAGAGTGCCACATGATGCCAGAGGGTGCTACAGAGTGCCACATGGACATGGTGATACGGAGTGCCACATGATGCCAGAGAGTGCCACATGATGCCAGAGGGTGATACAGAGTGCCACATGGTGACTGAGGGTGATACAGAGTGCCACATGGTGATACGGAGTGCCACATGATGCCAGAGGGTGCTACAGAGTGCCACATGATGCCAGAGAGTGCCACATGATGCCAGAGGGTGCTACAGAGTGCCACATGATGCCAGAGAGTGCNGGTCCGATCTCTGGTGGACCTGCAGAAGTCTGGTGGATCTTCAAAGTGCCTGCCTGTTCTTGGTCCCTGAAGTTCGGGTGTCTGGGGGCGGGAGAGGCGCTCCAGCAGCATCATGATCCACAGARTGTCTCTGCGGAAACACTCCGCTTTCTCCTCAACTGTAAAGGTTTTACTGAAACCATGGAGCCGTCAACCAGGACTGCCKGTAGCTGCTTGGTGAGAATTGGATTTTTTTTTTTAAAAAACTCCGGAGCGGATCTTCACCTCTCGGCTTTTTCTTTGTTTTCCTGCTGTATCTATATGAAGTAAATATATTTATCTTATTTTAGCTGTTCGTGCTGCTAAAGTGTTTTGCAGACTGTATCAGATAAAATAAACTTTTAAACATGTTTACATGCAGTGTATCCGTACAATAAGAAACAGCTGTAAAAGAATGAAAAAAAGGGGGCGGAGACAAAAGCAACAAAGCGAAACACACGTTTTAAACTATCTGTTAGCAAAATATCRTACAAACCACTCTGTAGATTTTCACGAAACTTTCAGGAAATAACTATTAAATACACATTTATGTTTCATTAACTTTTGGAYTTAACCAAATCCAAGATGGCCGCCGCAGCCAGCTAATTCTAGAGAAAAACAAAAATAGCTCCAAWTCATCCAGATTCGCAGATTTTGAGCTGAAATTTGGTGTGGTAGTAGTTGAGAGTAATCCTCAACATATAGACCAAGGGCTGCTCACTGCTTCAAATCTTTACCTGAAAATTCATCAATAACTTAAGCCTCTTTTCTGCTGCCAGTAGAAATTAAATAGACTATCATGAAATTAATGCAAAATTAACAAATCTGTTTTGGTGAAGAAGACTTAAAGCTTATTAATGCAAGAAAATAACCCTTTTTTATGCYTTAAAAAGAAGATTATGTCTTTATGTAGGGGTCACCTCGAGTCAAATTATCAAGGGACCATCTTGGACTCTCAATCCTCTGATGGGCCTTCGAATGGACAAAAACTCTGTTCCACTTAGAACTGTATTTAGACCACCCCAGACCACTTTCCTTCTAAATCAGATAAAAACAGAAGAATCTTCTCTTATTTGATTTAGTGTTCTCTTAACTGAAAGTATTACYCATTTTGATAATCAGAGAATGTTTATCAAAGTTACAGGAGAAGAGAGGACAGATCTCTTTTCTCCCTCAGTATGATTTCAGCAATGTATGTTTTTTTCTGTAGGAAAAATTCTTATTTAACTAAAATAATCTTTATGGTTTAAGTTGATGAAATATCAATGTTTTACTTGTCTGAATCATATTTGCAAATGTTTTGAACTTGAAGCAATTCATTTTTCTTTCAGTTATGTTTTAAATAAGTGCTCATCAGATAATTTAAATAGATTATGAAATGTTTTGTTCTGAACCACACATCAGCAACAATAATCTTTGTTTTGTTTCAGGAGGGCACAGCGAGTTCTGAAACTAACACTTTCCTTGATAATTTCTTCTTCTAATCTCTGTACTAGACGGGCGGAAACTGTTACAGTAGTTCCTAAAAGTTTAGAGAATCTATGGTCTGCCCTCCAGAAGGTTAGATTAGAAAAGAAAACATTTCATGACCCATTTAATTATCTGATGAGCACTTATTTAAAACATAACTGAAAGAAAAAATGAATTGCTTCAAGTTCAAAACATTTGCAAATATGATTCAGACAAGTAAAACATTGATATTTCATCAACTTAAACC
>NW_013954051.1:5039-19997 GCF_001266775.1 Austrofundulus limnaeus
GTGGGATGATCAGCTGAGTTTGATTGCATCAACAGGAAACACAGAGAACAACATAGAGACTGCCCCTCTGCTCCTCTGTCTCTGCGCTTCTGCCTCTCACTGTCTCTCCTGATGCAGCTGAGAGGCCTCATATATGTATATTGTTTAACAAACACTATTATGTCATCTTAGCAAGATTTCATACAAGGTCAAGGGAAAACACAAAGATAAACACAAGTGATATCTAAGAATGACTTGTTAGCAAATTTTGTTCTGACTATAATCACTCTGCCGATAAACAGCATGTCATGAAAACCTAGGTCATTAAGGTATGTCATGAATTACTGGCTTAAACCTAAAAGTATTAGTTCCAGCACAACTCCATTGATATCTAAAATCTGCCACAGCTGGACTTTGATCTGAACCTTTTACCCACATAGAAAAGATTTGTACTTAAACATTGATTGTTCTCGTCTCACTGTAGTTTCTCAGGATTTGTCTGTTGGAGCTTATCTGCACAGAAAGACATGAAACGTGAGAAGAGAGATTAAAAGTATGCAGAACTCAGAAGCAGTGAAGCTTGCAGGCAGGACTGGAAGTCACCCCACCCCTCAGGAAGTGGGGCCTCATGATGACGTCTTGAGTTGTGTGGTGTCAGATGTCTTCCTCTACAGAACCACAAAGAAATCACAAGATCCTGTGTCAAAACCCGGCCTGAAGAGCTTACGGTTCTGTTGTTTGAGCTTTTTTAGGGTTTAAATCCACATAAAACAAGACTTTCCTTTAGAGGTGCAGCAGCAACCTAAGTCAAACAAAAAGGAAGAGAAAACAAAATAAAAATAGAGTCTGTTGAAGGAATGCATGTCACCCTCCACCTTGCACCACCACATGTGTTGGGAATCACTCTCAGCTACTACCACGCCAAGTTTTAGCTCAGTATTTATAAAATTAATTGACTTAAAGCTGTTTTTGTATTTAAATGTCTATAAACGTGTTTTTTAAGCTCCATGTTCTTCATCTCTTCAGTTTCATCCACGTGGAACATCCGCCCATCGTCCCCASTCTCACCACCAGCTACGCCCACGGCACATCGTCCGTCTCGCTGAGATGCGACACGGTTGGCGAGGCCCTGCGGCGCACCGTGGAGCGCTGGCCCGACAGGGAGGCCATGGTCTTCCTGCAGGACGGGGTTCGCAAAACCTTCGCAGAGTTCCAACAAGATGTGAGTCGTGGTTAAATAAACCTGTTTATTCTGGAGTTAAAGAATAAACAGGTTAAATAAACCTGTTTATTCTGGAGTTAAAGAATAAACAGGTTAAATAAACCTGTTTATTCTTTAACTCCATAAGGTGATGCTCGGAGGGTATTGTAAAATCAAAAGACGCCCTGGTCTTCTTCACTGTGTTTTACTGTTGTTCAAACGCTGAGTCAGCATTCACCCTATGTTCCATTTTTATCTTTATGTGCCTATTTTAAATCGAACTACTTGTGCAGACTTTGTCATTTTAGCTGTTTGTGTCGAAATGTTCAGGTCATTCAGAGGAATGGGTGCTACAAGTCTTTGTTCATGTAACTTTTATACTTTTGTAAATATTTATCTTTTGTCTACAAGTATTTCCCTGATAGACACAGATCATTAAAGTCTTTTTTTATTTTTTAAAATCTGCTTTAGCTACTGGTGCTGTTTTTGTCTTTTTATTGTAGTTTAAACTTATAGCTTCTATTCTTCTACCGTATTTACAGTCTTAACTTCCATCCTGCCAGTTTAAGCTTTTAGCTTCTATTCTGTTAGTTTAAGTTTTTAGTTTCTATTCTGCTAGTTTAGGTTTTTAGCTTCTCTTATGCTACTTTAAACTTTTAGCTTCTATTCTGCTAATTTAAGCTTTTAGCTTTTATTCTGTTAGTTTAAGGCTTTAGCTTCTGTTGTGCTATTTACAGTTTTAGCTTCCATTCTGTTCATTTAAGCTTGTAGCTTTTATTCTACTAATTTTAAGGTTTTAGCTTCTATTCTGCTATTTATAGTTGTAGCTTCCATTCTGCTACTTTAAGCTTTTAACGTCTTATTCTAGTCTAAGATTTTAGCTTCATTATGCTAGTTGTAGCTTTTAGGTAGCCTTTTGCTACTTTTATCTTTGAACCAGCATTTTGCTTTTTTTTACTCAGCCTATTTATACTTTTAGCTTTTAGCTTGACATCTGCTAATTGTAGCCAGCTTTTAGCATCTTTTACCTACCATTTTTACAATTYACATGCTGTTATTGTGAGTATGTCTCAGCTGTCTGAACAATAGTGATAACCYGAATCAGAATACTTTATTGATCCCTGWGGGAAATTACAGGTATTACAGCTYCAACCGTTCAGATCAGAGAAATGTGAAAAGAAAGAAATAAGAATAAAATAAGTATAAATACCCAGGATTACAAAAATAAGCACACTTATGTACACATAAACAATGTACAATGAAAAATAAATAGAAATATTAAGAAGATGTGTACAGAATGTAACGAGAGATGATGTTTGGTATATTGCACATGTTTGGTGAGTGTCATGGGTNACCCAGGATTACAAAAATAAGCACACTTATGTACACATAAACAATGTACAATGAAAAATAAATAGAAATATTAAGAAGTTGTGTACAGAATGTAAGGAGAGATGATGTTTGGTATATTGCACATGTTTGGTGAGTGTCATGGGTGAAATACAGTAAATTAAATACAAAATAAAGACTAATAATAATTAAAAAAAAATCAGGACCCTAATGATCATCAGTCCACTTTTGCATGTGAACAAACAGTTTACAACATTAAACCTGTTTGTCCACCATGTGGAGGCACTGTTTATCAGGCTGAGTTCACCTGAAACCCCTCAGACTGAAGAAGTCTCTTGGAGGAGAAAAACATTTTCGTTAAAGAAGAAGAACCATCCAGAGGACCTACGTAATCTGTTGTTTTTTTTCTACCTGGATTACTGAGATGCATCAGGATATTGTTCTAAAAGGCAGAACGACGCTTTGATTTCAGCTCAGAACTTAATAAATCCAAGTCTGGCTGTAAAATCAGCCTCAGCGTCTTCAGCTCCTGACGTGGGTCTGTGTGTCTGCAGGTGGACCAGGCTGCTGCAGGACTGCTGGCTCTCGGACTCACTAAAGGAGACCGGCTTGGCATGTGGGGGCCCAACACCTACGAATGGGTCCTGTTCCAGTTCGCAACCGCTAAAGCTGGAATTGTGCTGGTGAGTTTTGTAGAAACCAGTCCTACAGCTGAAACTGTCAGAATTAAACCTTATCAGTGTGCATTGCCAATGCAATGCACACTATTGTTTTCCTGTTTCTCTTTATCAGTGTGCATTGCCAATACAATGCACACTATTGTGATTCGTTTCCCATCCAAGTCATCTCAACTTTGCCATGCTTCTCCTCCTGCATACTTTGTCCTAGAGCTGCCATTGTAATTTATATCTGTAAAGCCTCTGTGCCAAATGATGGCTATGCCTTTTGGTGCCTGTAAAACTTAGTTTTTGAAATATTAATGTTTCATAAATTATAATGGCTGTCAATGGAGCCTTGTATTGGTCCAATACTGCCCCCTGCTGCATCTACACAATATGGTACTGCACCATAGTTTCATAAAATTTAAACTCAGTAGTTCAGGGATTACAATATTAATATGATTGTATTTTGATGTTTTACTGTAATACTGTCTTTATGTTGTCCTATTGCTGTAATATATTGCACTTAAGTGTCAATAATTGCATTGGCAAGGTAAACTTTTTCTGTATACATACAATCCAATCCCTGGGTTTGTCCTCTGCCACGTCTCCTATAGTCTCATGATGAGCACTGTGGGCTTTCATGCGGGAGTTCAGGGTTCAAATCGAGCTACTGCAACTTTAACAAAAATCTCTTCAAACTTCTTATTGTCACACAGTTACCTTAATTACAAACACCTGCTGACGTGACASGCACAAGCTGGTATAGAAAACACATTTGAACTTGGTCAAAGTTCATTCTGCAAGTCCAATGCTACAGGCACAGCCATGCTGCAATGACATGCTACGTGGCAATGCACACTTGTTTTTACATCATAAAAACCCATGTCTAGTTTACACTCTGACTTTCAGTCGTTTTGACAGATTTGATTATTTTATAAAATGTGTTGATGATAACTAAATAGGTAAAAAAACTAACTTAGTTTTGTGTTCAGGACAAGTACATGTATTTAAATAAAGAAAACCTGATAAAGAAATACAAAACAATCCAATCTTTAGTTTTTGTTTTGTTTCCTCAGGTGTCTGTAAATCCAGCGTACCAGCTGCAGGAGGTGGAGTTCGCCTTACGGAACGTGAGCGTTTCTTCTACAGAAATGGTTGATTTTGAACCACAGAAATCGAATCTCATCAAGATGCTTTTGTTTTTTGACAGGTTGGGTGTAAAGCTGTRGTTTGTCCCACGGAGTTTAAGACTCAGAAATACTGCGACATGTTGAGGAAGATCTGTCCTGAAATCGAGACGGCCGTCCCCGGAGACATCCGGAGCGCCAGGTACCAAGTCCAGGTTCAGTTTAACTGTRAAAGAAAACACATCTAACTAAACTACCGTTCTGTTACAGTTAACATTTAGCTAACTTTATTCTACTTTTAGAATTTAGTTAGCACTCTGCTACTTTTAGATTTAAGCTTAGCTTTTCTTTCTTTAGCTTTTAGTTGGTCTTTATTGTTTACTCAGTTTCTCACTTTCAGTTTCTTCAGATTTTTGTTTCCTGCAGAAGGTTAAACTGTTAAAGGTTTAGCAAGTTTCTGAAATCTAAACCCTGGATGAGATTATA
Source organism: Austrofundulus limnaeus (assembly GCF_001266775.1). Lineage (NCBI taxonomy): Eukaryota > Metazoa > Chordata > Actinopteri > Cyprinodontiformes > Rivulidae > Austrofundulus > Austrofundulus limnaeus. The sequence goes on from NW_013954051.1 coordinate 9,845, forward strand.
ATGTTTCTCAGGACTGAGAGTAAAAATTAAACAGAGTTGTAAAGTAACTAAGTAGAAATATTTTGTTACTGTTGAAAGGGCTAACCAGATGATATACCTTTAAATAAAACACCCTTTTGCAAAAGGGAGAGATTGAAGGCACTTGATACTTAGATAAAGTCTCTCTAAGCTCTCGGAGCTTGTGCTGCAAAGAGTTTCTTTTAATGAAGCAAAGGGAGGGGCAATAGGAACAGCAAGTTTCAAAATTGTATACCATATTTGGTGCACAACACACTTAAGAACAACTGTAGGTCYAAGGTTCTTTGAGTACGCTGCATTTCTGCTCGCACAAATAAAAATAGCTCACCAGCAGTGAACCAGAGAAAAACAGAAACTTACAACTTGGCTGTGAGACAACACTTCAATCTTTCAAAGTACATAATAGGACATAACTGAAAAGATTAAAACCTCTTTAACAACTGTACTTTTTGGGTATCTGTACTTTACTTGAGTAATTATTTTTTCAGCCTACTTTTTACTTCTACTCCTTACATTTTTTAAAAAGGCAAGAAGTAGAAAGTCGTTACTTTTATTTCATTTTTGCTTGTTTTCATTCCAGCTTGTTATTGTAAAAAATAAATACTATCCATATAAATTGTGCCTCCTAGACAGAGTGAATTTAACTGTGGTTGAATGAGAAGTATAAATACATAAAATTCTGTTACCGTATTAGTTTGTACACAAACAAATCATGTCAGACTCCAGCAGGACATCATCATTAAAATAAAAGGACTGTATTTAAGAAGTATTTGTATTTCATGAATTATATTATTGTATTTGGCCTGGGACTTGAAAAGCGCTCTATAAGTTCAGTACCATTTACCATAAACGTCATTACAGAAAATCCAACTGCTCATTTTAAATCAATACTTTTACTTTTAATACTTAAGTACAAATAAATATCAGATACTTTAAAACTTTTACACAAGTAATATTCCTAAAGGAGACTTTAACTTTTACCAAAGTCATTTTTTGGTAAGACACTTGTACTTTTACTCATCACTGTGTGTTACTTTATACAACACTGGAATTAAACCATGTAGCTCACCAACAGAAAGACAGTAGAGGTCCGCCTGTGCCAGAGGCTCAAGTGGAGGATGATYCAGAGCTTTAAGTACCGTGAGTAAATTCCAAACTGGTGCTGGGGAACTGCTGGTGGGCGAGAACTACCAGCACCACCAACATGGTTTAAAGTATATGTTTATGAATAAAGTCTAATGTTACAACTAATCGGGGATCCCTTTAAAAAATAATAAATAATATCAAATYATCATCTTCCAACCTGCTCTGCCAGTATAAATAAGTTCTCCCCTCCTCATTTCATAATATGAATTGAGGGTTAATTTATATCTCATCTGCACTTTGTAGATGTTCTGCGGGTCTGAACTTTGACCTCTCCACATGCAGTTTCTGTCAACTCAGAACAGAACCCCCCGTCAGACACAGACCAGCTGCAGGTTTAGGATCCTGAACTTTCACCCACATGTACCGTCCCCCCCCCAGGCTCCCAGAACTGCGCTCCATCATCACTCTGGACGCCCGACAGCCAGGAATGTTTCACTTTGAAGACGTGATGCAGGCCGGAACCAGCCGACACCAGCAGCAGCTGCAGGATCTGCAGAAGAYGATCTGTTTTGACGACCCCATCAACATCCAGTTCACCTCGGTAATCATCGCTCAGCAGGGGAGAGACGGGGTCTTAATGTTCCTTTGTTTATTTTTATTAGTCAACGAAGGGATTAATTTAAAACTGTCAGAAAATAATAACTGGACGAACATCTACAGCTGATTAACTATCAGACAGTTTTATAGATGTTGTACTAAAATATTTAGTGGTGAAAGAGTTTTGTCTAAAACAATCTCCTGAATGCTACACAGGCATTACCTGCCTGTTAGCAAAATATCTCTTGAACCACTGGGTGGGTTTCTGTAACGCTTTAGTATCAGTTTAGTTACTTTAAACTATTGTTTTGTTCATTTTACTATTTATTTAGTTGAGTTTAACTTGTTTTCTGCTGCTTTTATCTCATGTTTTGCTCATTTCAGCATCTTTTCTGCATGTTTTAATTTTAAGAGTCATTTTTAGCTACTTCGACAAATTCAGCACTGTGTTCAAACTGAACACATATAGAAATCACAATTTCTTTATTTTAAAACTGCAATACTTTTTTTTTCAAATTTAAATATGATTCAAGTTTCCTTGTTAACAGTTGGAGTCATTTTTATATTTAACAAAGAAAAACATTTATTTTAAATGAACTGATCAGGAAAAATATGAGTTTTCTAATGAAGCTTCCAGACCAGATTAAAATCGTTTAATGATTCAGTAAAACAATAAATTCAGTTTCCTTTTCTCAAATAAAGAGTTAATTCTGCTGGACTGGTTTAAAGCTTTTATCCTGTCATATTAGACTTATTTAAAAATAACAAATTCTCAACCATACAACGTATCAGTTTTATCTGTAGTGTAACATCACAGATTWATGTTTAAAGCATACATTTTTTATTTTGTTTACAGTTTGATAAAACCTGTAATCGAACATTAAAACATGTTTTCAGGGAACAACTGGGACGCCGAAAGGAGCCACTCTTTCTCACCACAACATCATCAACAACTCTTACTTTATCGGAAGAAGAATGGGATTCACCTGGATGGTGAGCAGTTTTAAATAAGTTAATAAACTACTTACATTAAAAGTTTTATTCAAGTTCGTGGATGATGTGCTTTAGACACGACGTTTATTAGAAACGTGAAAGGTGTCATGAAAAGATCCAAACTTTCTTCATTWTGAAGATGATGTTTTCTTTCATTACAGAATCATGAAATCTGTTCATTTCAGCCCTGATGAAACTTTACTTACTTTTAAATTTCATGTTCTGGTTGTGTTTCCCTGCAGCCCGTCCTTCGTATCTGTCTGCCGGTTCCGTTGTACCACTGCTTRGGTTCTGTGGGTGGAGGGCTCATAATGGCCATGCACGGCGCCACCGTGYTCTTTCCCTCTGCCAGCTACGACGGACGAGCCAACCTCGCCGCTTTGGAGAAAGAAAGGTAACGCCAGAAACTGAGAATCATCCTCAACCTATGTTTCGAGGGAGAAGACTGGCAGTATGACAGAACAGGTTTGATCAATATGTCTACAACTTCGTCATTTCTCATTATGAGACAATTTAAAACTAAAGGTGGTGGGCGACGTGCTTTCCTGTGCTGGTTAGTTCACATTAAATACTAACTAAATATAAAACACCTGATTCAAAGTGTTAGATAGAACCTGGTGAACTAAAAACAATTTTTTTGTCTTTTTTTTGCTTGTTTTTAAGTTTTCAGTGAATTAAATAGTGAATTAAATTGTCTTAAATCTCAGAATCGACTTATTGTTTCTGTATTTTAGTAAAAAAGCTCTTATGTAGATTTTWTGTTGATGTTTTCCTTCTCAGGTGCACGGTGATCTACGGGACTCCCACCATGTARGTGGACATGCTGAACCAGCCCGACTTGAAGAAATATGACTTGTCTTCTGTTGAATGTGGTGAGAGAGATATTTCTGACATTTTAATCAATTAAACTGTATTTTTTTTATTCTTGTTTTAGTCAGATTTGTTTATATTTTCGTACCGTAGGAGTCATGGCTGGTTCTCCGTGCCCCTCTGACCTGGTGAAGAAAATTGTTTCTGTAATGGGCATCAAAAAGTTAACAGTGAGTACATCTACATTTCAACTTGTCCAAGCCAYTTTCTAAATTTAGTGCATTCTTTATAACAAAATATAGGCTAAACAATGAGTGGTTAAGCTTTAATTTCTAAATTTATTTATGCAGGTCAGTTTTCAAACACAAGAGGGAGACAAATCCTAAAGCAGAACTTTTAGCTACACGTTCTTTCAATAAAGACAACAAATACTACTTTTGTAAAAGATTTATTGGATGTGATCGCTTCCAAAAGTCTAAGAAATATAAAGATTCTGAATAAACATTCAACAAGCAAATAGTTCTCCCATCTTTATTATTATTTTTTTAACACAAATGTTTGTTGAACTGAAATCCATCCTCTTCTTTTCTGTTCTAAGAACAGAAACGAACTACGTACAGATTTATGATTCTACAGGAAAAAAAGCTGAAAAATAAAAGGACTGAACCGCCTGAAGGCAGGTTATATGAGCGCCTCAGAAGTGGAGCAGATTCTTCAGAGAAACTCTAAATTATTGAGGAAACCATCCGTTCATTGTCCTGTCTTTGATATAACTGCAGAATAAAACCTGTGACAGTCTTTCAGAGTAGAGTCAATCGCTCTCCTTGTCGTTGGACACCAGGACTCCTTTTACTGCAGAGAGAGGAGAAAAGTCAGGAGCCAAAACAAACCAAAGAGCCCAGGACCAGGACCTGGACCTGGACTTGGTGTACCAGACTTTCAGGGCCAACATTCAGACTGAGGTTAGCTCGCAAATTAAACTGTGAAGCTAAATCTGAGCCGCCCACAGAACCACCTCGCATCTAAATCTGCTCGTCCAGGGTCGCGTCGCCTCGGCAGAAAACCACCGAACCCTCCTCGGGACTGTTGAGGTGATAAAATCACACCTCAGGTATTTACAGAGGAAGTGTTAGTGTAGCGGTTCAGTGTTTTTTTTACAGGAAGCAGCAGCTGTGGAGCTCAGACGTTTTTAGTCGTGTATCTTTGAAACATTTGTGTTTTAATCTGAAGTTGAGGCGTCTCAGGGTTTTGTTCACGAGTGAGGTGGAGAAACAAGTTTTCAGCTTCAGTCTCACTGAATGAGACGTGTGGCTGAGTTTTTTAACTGTTTAACTGTCAGGTGCTGCTCTGTGAGCGCTGCAGATCATTTCAGCCGCGCAAAGAAGCTCATTTGTATGGCAGGCCATTTTTACACATAATCAGCTTCACCACATTTACATGCCAGGTATCTGAAACTGGKTTTATGACTAGACATATTAGTTATTTCAGTTAGAGATACATAAGATTCAACTAATTAAAATAATTTTTATTAAAAAAAGCTGCACTCTTAATAAAAACTCATAATAATATTTCTGCTGTCGATCGTTGTGTGTTCACAGGAGTTGGGCATCTGAGGGGCACATGTGGTCTAAAAGACATTTAACCATGAAACGTTCAGTTTGAGATGTTTATAAAATGTTCAACCTTTAAACATTTTCACTTATAATTTAGAATTCCTTTCATTTCGTTTATCTTGAGATGTTTACGTTAAAAATTCAGGTCATAAAATCACTTTAAAAACTTTTCAGTAAGTTCTATGTTTTGTACCATTCTGGTCCAAATAAAGACCTTTATGTTTACTAGACTAACTAACTAATATTTGTGAATAAATATTGGCTTAAAAAATTAATAATAAAAAAAACAAACTTGTAAAACTGCAATGTTAATGCAACGCTGTTGAAAATTTGGGTGCAATTAAGAAAAAAACAGTCAAWAAGTTAGTCTAGAGCCCTGATGACCCTGTTTTTGAGCATACGGCTTGTAAAATCATACTGTTGCCCACCTCACCCCKCTTTATAACCAGAGTTGTAAAGTAACCAAGTACAAATACTTCTTTACTGTACGTAAGTAGAATTCTTGGGTATCTGTACTTGAGTAATTATTTTTCAGCCTACTTTTTACTTCTACTCCTTACATTTTTTAAAAAGACAAGAAGTAGAAAGTTGTTAGTTTTATTTCATTTTTGCTTGTTTTCATTCCAGCTTGTTATTGTAAAAAATAAATACTATCCATATAAACTGTGCCTCCTAGATAGACTGAATTTAACTGTGGTTGAATGAGAAGTATAAATATTTAAAATTCTGATGCTGTATTAGTTTGTACACAAACAAATCATGTCAGACTCCAGCAGGACATCATCATTAAAATAAAAGGACTGTACTTAAGAAGTATTTGTATTTCATGAATTAAATTATTGCATTTGGCCGCAGCCCTCAGATAGATTTCATTTTGGGGAAAGTTTTTGGTCACCCTTGATATATGTATAGAAACTGAAACAGCTGGACTAAATTTAACATAAATTTATTATTTTAATACAACAGTCATTTCTGCAGTTTTATTGGGAGGTCACCTCCTAATAAATGTCCTTTAAGAAAATCTAACTACTCATTTTAAATCAATACTTTTACTTTTAATACTTAAGTACAAACAATATCAGATACTTTAAGACTTTTACTCAAATAATATTCCTAAAGGAGACTTTAACTTTTATCAAAGTAATTTTTTGGTAAGATACTTGTATTTTTACTCAAGTATCACTTTGTGGTACTTTATACAACACTATTTATACCTACTTTAGTGAGTTCCCCCAGGTTTATCATGTTACCCCGCCCCTCACCAGTAAAGATAATGATGCTAATGATGATTTTAATTAGCTTCGTCACAGTCGCAGCTCATTCATAGTCYGATACCTGTGAGCCTCATTAGAGCGGGTCCTTCTTGCTTTTCTGTTTGGTCTTGATCCTGCAGCGCCTGAAGGTGGCGCTTTCTCTGACTGGTTTGCCTTTCTGAGACGACGGAGACGCACAAACTGCATCCGGGCGGATTTTTCTCAAGTCCATCCACCTGCAGGCACAGATCAGATCAGAGGGGAGTTAGAAGCGGCTGGTTACGTTGAGTCCGCAGGTAGAAACGTGTCTCAGGTGAGTCTCACCTGAGCAGTGGAGCTAGCTGACACGTGCAGCTCCAGGGGTTGTTCTGCAGGGTGATGTTGGTGATGGTTTTAAACTGCAGGTCTTTGGGAAGAGACTTCAGGTTGTTGTTGTCCAGGTGAAGAAATCTGATGGCTGTCACGCCGTTAAAGGCCCCGTCAGAGAACTAGAAAAATAAATAAAAATGCGGATTATTTAAATTTAATCTTGTTCTGTGTGAATACAGATTGAGGGAATCTCTGCCGTTTTTTTTTAACAGGAGGCATGAAAGCCTCTCATTCTTCCTCCTGCAGCCACACGTAGGTAAACATTGACATTCACAGGCTTCCTCCTTATCCTTTAATTTCAAACCCAACTGCAAAGGTGCTAAAAGCTTCACAGAGGTGCTACGTGAACCGACCTCTGTCYAGTGCGAGCACCTGAGAGGAGCTCTGCTTTAGACGCCTTGTTTGGAAATTTCCACTGGTGTTCAGAAGCCATGAAATGATTTTGCTCGTTCTGTCGTCTGCCTCTTCAAAGGGACCCGTTGTCCATTCAACAAGCTAAAAACACTCCTCTTCYTGCTCCGTGGAGCACCCTGCCTCTGTTTACCTGTCCCCTAACCCCTCCTGACCTGTTTACAGGACCCTCGCAGCCGAGGTGGAAAACGCTCGTCGCTGAAAATAACACTTTTTGAAATTGACTCAGACATGCTGGGCCGAGGTCCAGCAAACAAAAACAACCCATAAATACTGGCGTTTGGCTGAAAAGTGGCCTAAACGGTGCGGTTTTTGCCAGCTTCTGCTGCTTCCACCTGGATTCCAACCATTCCAGCGTGAGAAGCTTGTTTTTTAGTTTCCCACCTGGAGCACCTCAGTGCGCTGGATTAACCTCAGAAAACAAACTCAGACGTCTAAAAACCAGATTACACTCGTATATCAACAACTTTAGTGGCTAAAACTTTGATTTGTCTGGTTCTAGTTGTCAAACTAAGAGCAGGATTATGTTTAAACAAAAATACACTTTAAATTTAAACCTTTTACMTTCCTTAAGGCAATTTTTATGGTTCATAAAATCATTTTAATGCCTTGAAGTGTCAGCTTGTTCTGACTCCTCATCGGTTCAACYTTTATCATTTGAAGTTTATTTCACTGGATTACTAATGCTTGAATTATTTAATTACAAAAATAGCTTATTTTAATAATGTACTTCTAATGCCCAAACCTAACCAAGTGCCTCTGATATAAACAATACTCCTTTAGTACCAAAATAAAAACAACTTTTAATCCAGAAACCTAACTAATGTTTTCAAACCTTAATCCATTAATCAAACCAATGTTTTTAGTCCTTAATCCATAATCCTAACCAGTGTTTTTCAATTCTTAATCCATAATCCTAACCAATATTTATCAAAACTCAATCCATAAATCTAACCAATGTTTTAGTGCTTAATTTATAATCCTAAACAATGTTTATTAAACCTTAATCCATTAATTAAACCAATGTTTTTAGTCCTTAATCCATAATCCTAACCAATGTTTTTCACTTCTTAATCCATAAACCTAACTAATGTTTGTCAGTCCTGAAAATAGCAAAAGGTTTTTAATCTATAAACCTGACTAATGTTTTTCACCCTGAACATAAGTGTCTTTAATCCATAAAGCTAACTAATGTTTTCAGTCCTTAATTCATAATCCTAAACAGTGTTTATCAAACCTTAATCCATTAATCTAACCAATGTTTTTCAGTCCTTCATCCATTAATCTAACCAATGTTTTTCAATCCTTAATCCATAATCCTAAACAATGTTTATCAAACTTTAATCCATAATCCTAACTAATGTTTCTCAAACCCTAATCCATWAATCTAACCAATGTTTTCAATCCTTAATCCATAAATCTGTTTTTTAATCCATAATCCTTACAAATGTTTATCAATCCTTAATCCATAAACCTAACCAATAATCCATAAACTTAACCAATATTTTTAATCATAGACATAACAAAGTGTCTTTAATCCATAATCCTAGGTAATACTTTAAATGCTTGTCATTATTTTCTCTCTAAATGTATTTTAGATTCAAAGAAATTAACAAGTTAAAAAAAACTCGATGTTTGTTTTTATTTTATTTGTTCCATCCAGCTGTTGGAAGCAGGACTGACCTTCTCTAAGCCCATGTTGTCCAGCTGTAGTTTCTCCAGGTAGCGCCCAAAGCTCCTGAAGGCGTTCTCTGGGATTATCTTCATGGGGTTGTCGGCCAGCGTCAGCTCCTCCACCACGCGCAGCTTGCTCAGGGCAGCGCTGGGGTAGGTGGACAACTTGTTCCTGCTCAGGTGAAGCAGAGCCAGGTTCTCCACTTCGTCCAGGGAGCCCGGCTGCAGCGTGGTCAGCTGGTTCCCGCTCATGTGCAGCATCCTCAGGACTTTAGCTCCTCTGAAGGTGCCCGGCCTCAGCTCCTGCAGCTGGTTGTCYTCGAGCTGCAGGAAGAAAAGGCTGACCATCGGGGAGAAGATCCCCTTAARCAGCTCGCTGATCTGGTTTCCGTCCAGGTAGAGGTACGTGAGGTGGGTGAGGTCCTCGAAGGCGCCGGGCCTGATGATGCTGATGTTATTGTTGGACAGGTAGAGGTAGGTGAGCTTCTTCAGACCCTTGAAAGCCTTGGATTGGATCTCCCGGATCCCGCAGTTCTGCATGTGCAGCGAGTTGAGCTCCTTGTTGTCGCTGAAGGCCCCTGCGGGGACGACGCCCAGCTCGTTCCTCTGCAGGCTCATCAAAAGCGTGGCCTCGGGCACCTGGGGGATCCTCTTCAGCTCCGCGCCGTCGCAGATGACGTGCTGCAGGCTGCTCAGGCAGTTGCACCCGGTCGGACACTGGCTCAGGGCCCCCCGCGCCGCCAGGACCGCCAGGAGGGTCCCCGACAAAAACCAGCTCACGCAACGCATCCTGACGGGAGAAGTGGCTCACGGAGATGAGCGGAGAAGGTGAGGCGTTGGTGTGGAGGAGGAGGACGGCCGCCGGACTGAACACACGGCTCTATTTATAACTTCAGCAGGGAAAAAACCAGCAGGGAGAACTCCAGTGTTTGTGAGAGTTTAACCCTGTGAGAGCTCCGTGTCCTGACAGCAGGATGCACGTGTCCAGACAAATAACAAGAACCAGGGCTTTGTTTGGCTGCAGGTGAATGTCTGACAACGTGGCGCCACACGGCCCATCCCGGCCCGGCCCGGCTTGGTTCTGTGCAGACATCACTATTGTTTTTCAGTCTGCGGCGGCAGAAAGAGGAGCCACTCCTCTGCGCAGCTGTTCACCAACCTGTAATAGTCTCCAGATGCTTCGGGAGGAGAGACTCCCGTCGTCTCATGAGCGAAAGTTTGGGACCCCTATTTACGTTCTTGTGTGCATCGTTTCCCTTTGAAAGGCAGGTGTGACGTTACGTAATGATGACCTCCGGTTAAACCTCAACACAAACACCGGAGACAATG
>NW_013954051.1:20007-21117 GCF_001266775.1 Austrofundulus limnaeus
GTTGTAATGTGACAAAATATGGAAAAGTTCAAGGGGTATGAATACTTTTGCAAACCACTGTATCTTTATAGTATTTCTTTTAATAACAGTATGAGTCAAAAGAAGCAAAAATGAACTAAAAGTAACAACTTCATACTTTTTGCCCTTTTTAAAAAATGTAAGGAGTAGAAAGTAGATAATTGTGTGAAAATGTAAGAAGTAGAAGTAAAAAGTAGGCTGAAAAATAATTACTCAAGTAAAGTACAGATACCCAAAAATTCTACTTAAGTACAGTAAAGATGTATTTGTTCTTAGTTACTTTACAWCTCTGCTAAATGTAGGTTTCATGAACATCTCTGTCCCCTTAAGATTATAACAGCTCTCTCTCTTTTTGCACAATTTTCCTGAGTGTTTAYAGGTTATGTGTTTTGGTGAGCCTTATACATAAGTAACAGAATATTATAATCAACCAACTCATACAATTTCAATAATTTCAGTTTACAAAATATTAGATGGATAATGGTAGTGGTAATTTTTAAAGTTCCACGGTAAACAAGAATATAAGTTTACTTAAATGTAATATTTCATTGAGAATCTTGTCTCAGCAGGTAAAAGTTTCTGTTTGTCCGATGAGTTTGAAACATTGTTCTACTGATAAACAAACAAACATGGCGGACAGTAACGTGGCGTCTGATAACCGGCTCATCCTTCCTGTCGCTCATGTGACGTTTCTTTTATGATTAACAGATCGGTTATGGCACCACGGAGAACAGCCCCGTGACGTTCCTCGCCTCCCCGATGGACAACTTGGAGCGGAAGGCGGAGACGGTGGGCTACATCATGGACCACGTGGAGGTAACGCTTCCTGTTTCCTCGAACAGAGAACAGCAGAGCAGGAACATGTTTAAAACGGTTCCTGCTCGTCASCGATGTGTTTCAGGTTTCTATCAAAAACACACATTTAACCAAACAGTTGGGTTTGATTACAGAGTTTCCAAAGAGTCTGCAAGTGTTTGCAGCAGTTCACGTGTTGCTGGAATTTGAAACGTATTCAGAATGTGGAAGAAATAAATAAAATAAACACGTTTTCTTTCTGAAGAGACGCTCGGTGTTTCGAACTCGGCTCCCAAC
>NW_013954051.1:22117-27735 GCF_001266775.1 Austrofundulus limnaeus
CATGAGGTAAAGTTCTCCTTTTGAATTTATTTGGTGCATTTTAAATGTATTTATTTATTTAAAGGTTCATTTATCTATTTCTGCTTTTATTTCTAATTATGTCAGTGTCAGTCCTCCATACTGCAGAACTTGGAAGAGGTAGTTCAGTGACTGAATCAGGTGTGTTGGAGCAGGGAAATATGTAACATCTAACTCAAACTAAGTGTGTTAAAATGAATTATTTCTGTTTGTTTCAGACAATCGTGATTAGTTTAAAGTTTTTGTTTTTTGACCCTCAGGCTAAAATCGTGAATCCAGTCACGGGGGAGATGGTCCCTCTGGGGGAGAAGGGGGAGATCATGATCCGAGGATACTGCGTGATGCTGGAGTACTGGGCCGACGAGACCAAAACCAGGGAGACCATCACCAAAGAAGGCTGGTACAAGACTGGGTGAGTCCCACCTGAGAACACGGGGTTAAATAACGAGGCAGCGTCCTGAACGTCTCGTTTTTTTTTGTTTGTTTTTTGTCTTGTCCAGAGACATCGGCAGCCTGGACGAGTTCGGCTACTGCAAGATTGATGGGCGGAGCAAAGACATGATCATCAGAGGAGGAGAGAACATTTACCCCGCTGAGATCGAGCAGTTTCTGCACACGCACCCCAAAGTGATAGAGGCACAGGTGACCTTCAAACAGCACCACCTGTGGACAGGAGTGGCTACTACACCCAGACTTTTTTATTCCTCATTCAGCAAAATGAAATAACGTCTCACATCTCAGATTAACTCTTTAAAATTACAAAAACCCCAAGGGAGACCCAGCGGGTTTATAAATCCTCTTTGGAACGTCTCGGGGTCCRCCASAAGGAGCTGGAGGAGGTCTCTGGGTAAAGCGGGGGTCTAGGTTTCTCTCCTGGACCTGCTGCTTCAGAGAAGAAAGACTTCTGTCGAGGCATAACAAAATCACACCCTAAGTTGTGAACATTTTTGTGGTTTATTATAGAAAAAAATGAAGAAAAATTCAGCTACAAGTAACAAATTCCTGCAGAAAACCCCAAAAATGTTTGTGGAGCAAAAAGCAGCTGAAATAAGCTGAAAGTTCAGAACATTCGGCTGCTAATGTGCCATCATTTTTCATCTGATTAAAGTGCCTGTGACGTGCATTTCCATGAAATACAAAAAGTCAATGAAAATATATTTATATTTAAGAAACTTGGCATAATGCACATGATTTGACACATTATGTCACATAATTGGCATATTTTCTTTTGAATTTGGCTCAGCTAAAGTGAAACAGGAAGTGACATCAAAGAGGAACTCTTTGAGGAAGAAAATTGTTTTTTGTTTACTGAAACAATATTTGAACTCTGACTCTCTCATCTCTCAATGATAGAGATTAAAATAATCTAAAGAAACATCAGATTTTTCACTATAATCTGTGTTGTTAGCCATTTTATCAATGCTGTTTACATTCAGACGTTCCCCTTTGACATCACTTCCTTTTTCTTTACATGTGAATATCTCAACAACTGTTCATCGCAGCGGCGTGAAATCTTTTTTTACAATATGTTATCAGTGTTATCTTTCCAAAAATACATTCATATTTATTATAAAAAATTGATGTCACAGGCACTTTAAAACATCYACAGTAATTTAAATTTTAGGAATTTTAATGAAAAGTTTTAATRTCTTTCATGTTTCCTGTTTTTTCCCCCTGGATTTCCTCGCTGCCCCTCAGGTGGTCGGAGTGAAGGACCCCCGGATGGGTGAGGAGGTCTGCGCCTGCATCAAACTGGCAGAGGGTCAGGAGTGCACGGCCGAAGAGATCAAAGCTTTCTGCAAAGGACAGGTGGGGGTCTTTGCTGGTCCTCTGTGGACACTTTGAGTCCGACCGAACCTCTGAGCTCCACGTTRATCCTCTTCTTTCAGATCGCTCACTTCAAGATTCCTCGTTACGTCCTCTTCGTGACCACCTACCCGCTGACCATTACCGGAAAGGTGATTTTATTTTATTTTCAGTTACACACACGGAGGGAAAACAGATCCAGAATGAGCAGCTGATCTCTGCTTCCTGTCTCTCATCTTCAACACCTTTGACACCTAAAGGCTGCCATCTGATTGGCTGTTTGAGTTAACGAGCGCCTGAACAGGTGGAGACAAAAAATTAGCCAAAACCTGAACCGGCTTTGGTGACCAAAAATACCAAAATGAATGAAGACAAAGAAAAGAGGATAAATTAGAACTAAAATAAGATGTAATTAAACAATTTGTTACTCCAAGGTGGCTCAGAGAGACACAGAATCTGCCAGTCAAGATGGCCGCCGCAGCTACTTGACCTTTGTAAACAAAACAAAAATCCCTACAGTCTCATTTTTATAAGCACTGAGCCAATTGTTGGTCGTCAGTCAGTCAGTCTCTGCTTGATTTAACTGAACTGATTTTTACTTTTTGTGAAACTTTCCTCAGATCCAGAAGCACAAACTGCGTGAGGAGGCGGAGCGGCAGCTGGGCCTGAAGGAGGGGAAATGAAAGACTTCCTCTGAAGAAATGTAAAACTGAAGAAACTTTACACCGACGATTATTGGAAGAAAAAAAAAAACTTAAGAAACAAATCAAACACTTCATTGATTCATTTTAACAAAAACATGATTTACTTAAATAAAAAATGTTTTTTTTACAAACAGATAAAAAAATAAACCAAATGTGATTTATTTCTGCATGTTCTGTGAATCTGTTGTAGAGTTTTGTTCACATGTCCACTTTTCAAACCGAATTTTTTTACAAAAAAAACTTGAAATAAACTTAAGGTGATAAAAACCAGATGTGGGCGTTTTTCTCTTTACAGGAAGAAAGAAAGTTTGTTTTCCTGCCGTTTATTTGGATTAAAACCTTATTTGTTTAATTTTTTTAAACTAGTCTGTATTTCAGACACACTCAGCTGTGGAGAATTTCCTGAACGGACGGCGTGACGCGAAGCTGCAGGATCGAATGTCGGGTCCTGTCTAGACCTGAAGGACTCGGTCCAGAACCAGTTCTGAAAACAAACCAGCTTTTTTATTTTATTTTAAATTTGCATAGTTTGAGATTTGTTTTAAATTTTTCAGGACATGGGAATTTTGTTTTTGTTTAGGTTTCACAATTTGCACCATGTTGGGAAATAAATAACTCAGGGAAACTTCATGGTTAAAAATGTTAAAAATACATATTTGATCAACAGAAACTCCACTGATTTTAACACAAGTTCCTAATAATTTCTTTCTACTTAAATGAATCTGCAYCCAGTTTTACAAACACTTCATTTCTTCTGTTTTACACTTGTAAACAAATGCAGAAACTTAGTCTTGGTGCTGCAGTGTGAGGATTTAAAGTGCCTGTGATATCACATTTTTTTGTAATAAAACAAATGCATTTTGACAGATAACACTGAGAACATATTACAAAATGAATTTCATGCCGCTGAGATGAACAGCTGTTGAGATATTCGCATGTGAAGTAACAGGAAGTGATGTCAGAGGGGAATGAAAACCTTTGTTTTTTGCTAAAATGTGTAGAGGAATCTGATGTTTCTGTAGATTATTTTGACAACAACAACAAAAAAAGAGTCAGAGTTCAAATAATATTGTTCCAATAAAGACCAGAAAGTTTTCTTAAAGAGTTCCCCTTTGATGTCACTTCCTGTTTCCTGTATGCTGAGACAAGTTTAAAATAAAAAATACCAGTTATGTGTCCAAATGAGTAAAATAATGTGTTAATTATCAAGATGTTTTCTTTGACTTTTTGTATTTAAAAGGATGAGTCACCGGAGCTTTAAAGTTCTGTTTCTGGCTCCGCCTCTGAAGACCTGACCTGACCTGTGAAGCGAGTCACGAAGCGCCCCTTTGGGGTCGTCAGTCTCTGGGCAGTGGGATCCCGACCGCCGCCTGCGGCCCCTGCATCTGCCGCTCGGCCCGCCTCACCTGCTCCTGGCTGCAGCAGTCCTGCAGGAAGACGGAGGCCAGGTTGCGCAGGCGTGGGCTCTCTGCGAGRGAGAAGCGCAGCATGCACTGCAGGACGCCCGGCTCGGTGGTCCGAGAGCGCGTRGCCGCCGTGGTGAGGTTCATGAGGGTGGTGATGGCGGACAGCACCGTCTCCTCCCTCCGATTGGACAGACAGTTGGTCACTGCGGCGATGCCGTCGCCCTGCAAGATGACGTCTCTGCATTCYGGGTCCATGCTGAGGTTACACAGACCCCCTGAGGACACGAAGCAACAGCTGACGGTTTCCTCAAAGAGACACCGTCTGATTTATAAGCCCTGTCAGGCTGAAACTTACCCATCCCAAACTCCACAAAGTCCTCGTTCTCCTCAGTCAACATGTCCAGGAAAAGGTCTGGCACCTGCAGCTGCAGGAGGTACTCTGTGTTCTTTGGGTCGTAGGAAAAGTTGGCGAGGTTTGCCAGAACCTGCTGCTTCGCCTCTGAGGGGAAAAAAAGACAATCAATTAAACCTGATAAATAAATAAATAAATAAATAAATAAATAAAGAAGAAAAGCAACTGAAGCTGCAGTGCAGAATTACTCCACAAGAGGGCGCTTAAAGTCAGACTGACTTAAGAAAAATAAAATAAAAAAGAAACCTTTTTTATTTTAAAGCAGAAAATAAAAAAGGTTTGTTTGTAGATCAAATACTTTAAACCACAGCATCTGCCCTGAATGTTACTGTCTGGTTTGGATCAATAATTTAAATAAACTGCAGTAAAACTGTGAAACCAGAGAAAAGAAGTGACTGATTATTTTAAAATATTAAATTATTCTGGTGCCCAATTTTATCATTAAAAAAATCTATTCTGTTTGTTGTCTGTTTTCTTCCATTTAAGTTCAAGTTTTCCTTTTAAAGAAAAAAAAAGTCATTCCTGTTTGTTTCGGTTCAGTAAAACATTGTGAAAAGTATGCTTGTGTCTTTTTTCTCGTTTCATTGTCTTAATTCTTTTAGTGTTGTTTTACGGTAGAGGATTGGAGCCACAGAGCTAATAAAGTGATTTACGCCCATTTATTTTTGTAAGAACTCTAGAAAAAAAAATCTCTTATTAAAATCAGAAGTTGTTTTTGTCTTAGTGATGCGTTCAAGGACTCGTTTTAATAACTTCCGTTTTGCTTTTMCTTTTTATGTTAAAAGGATAAAAGCTAGTTTTACCTTCACTGTCTGTGTCCTGAAATTCAGTCACCAGAGTCTGTAAATATTCAAACCGCTCAGAAGAAAACTCGGTTGATTCATTTCTCTTCATCTTTCAGCTTTGATGAAAATGTTCCGACAATTTAAAACAATAACAATAATCATCATCATTCCCCGAGTTTCATTTTCGGGTCGCTAGTGCCTAAAACCACCGATGTATAAAGGCCTAAAACGTCCAACAGTAAAACTCAAACAAAACGTATAATTTGTCATTAAATAAACACCCGTGGCGGCTTTAACAGTGTGGGTCCGTCTCTTCTTCTTCTTCTTCTTCTTGTCGGATTTATGGCGGTTGGCAACAAACTGTTAGAAGCATTACCGCCACTTACTGGTATGGAGTGTGATTCGTGATGGTTTAAATATTTATCCTCATCTATATATACATATATTCTACCTTACATTATCTAAACATACACTCATACATTCACAC
>NW_013954051.1:28735-44227 GCF_001266775.1 Austrofundulus limnaeus
ACTTTTACTCACGTAATATTCTTAGAGGAGACTTTAAATTTTACCAAAGTAATTTTTTGATAAGTTACTTGTCCTTTTACTCAGAYATCACTTTCAGGTACTTTATACAACACTATAAATCTTTTTTTAATTTTAGTTTTTATTTGATTGATTTAATTTTATTGAGACAACTGCAAAGAGTGATATTTTTTATTGACCAGATTCAAGTTTTAAGAAGATTCCAAAAAATAAAAAATAAACTGGAACACGACAAGAAATAATTCATTTGACAAAATTTGGACCAAGCCTTGCTGAACATCAGATTTTCTGTCCCTCGTCAAACTGTGATGATGCATTTCAAAAAGAAACAGAATATTTATATAAACACACAGAGGCCCTGAGCACTTGCAAAGTGCCCGAGTCTTAAGTCAAACAAGCTCAGATCAACCTGTTGGACTGAAATGCAAAAGTCGTGAACATTTTCTATTTTTAATTTGACTTTTTTCAACACAGACTGATATATATATATTATTTACTTTATGTATATGTTCATGCAAGTGTGTGTGTCACTGATCAGAAATCCTTTTTTCTTATTTAGACATTTTCAATCAAATAAAATGGTTGAGGTAACTGAAGCATCAGTGCTTTTCATCTTTTTATACTTTTCCACAGTTTGCAAAGTTTTAAATCTTCGAGGCACAAATGAAACAATATACATGTACATCTTGCGAAATTTTAGGGAAAATTTTGTACAACCTTTAGGCAAATTCTGACAGAAATATAATAAAGTGTGTTTGTGTCCAAAATGCCAAATGTTTTTATTGGTTAAGTCCTGTGATTGCTCCCCGAAGAACCGGTCTGATTCATAGTTTTAATGTGGTTTGGTTCACAAAGAAAACAACAACAAATGTATCTGGTCAGCCATCACCACAGGTATGTTTGAACATTTCCTTTTAGGATATAAAAAAAACGCTTTCTTCCTGAGGGCGAAGGTTATGATAGGTGAGAGGCTTCCCTGTGTATGCTGACACATTCCCAGCCCTCAGCAATAAAACGCTGCCCGTCCAGCAGCTCGGCATGTCTCCCACTGAGTGGAGAAGCTGGGGAATGTGAGGAGAAACACAAACAGGACACAAAGACAACATGTGAGTGCCACACAGAAAAGGCCTCAGCAGGGCTGGGCCAACAACTGCTACGAGCTACACAGCTTCCAACGAATCTTATCGGGGGCAGCTTGAGAACACACCCTCAYTTCAATTACTTTTCCAAAAACAAAACTGAAGCTTTGCCTCAATCCCCCAGAGGAAGAAGAAGACGTGACGTTAACGAGCAGATTGATTATTTTACACTACATTAGTAACGTTTGTTCCCCTGCCTGCTGCAGCCCCTCGTCTCTGGTGTCGACACCCCTGTGTTGACCGGAGCCCTGCAGCAGGCCGGGTCCTCCGGCCGGCACAGATAACGTGCAGGAGTGTGTGTGATGTCATGGCGAAAGTGTCAGCCCAGCAGCTCTTGAGTGTCACAGACAGCTGGTGGACGCAGAGGAGGGGATGGAGAAGTGCTGAAGGGTGCACAAGGTTGGGTAACAGGCAAGGGTGGTGTGTTTGGTATGAATGATGCAGGGGCTGGCTGAACTTTCCTGTGGAGGAAAAGCACAAACATAAACAGAAGAGACAGGCTGCTACTGTTTATAAGAGCAGAACTCTGAATGAGCACATGCAAAAACATTTGATTTTTTTAACTTTAGGGGAGTTTTAATTTTTACTGTGAGTCCAGCTCTAACACAGTTCCAGAGCTGACTGACTGTTTTCAGCCCAAACACTATGTAAAAAATATAAAATAAAAAAAGAAACAGCCTAAATCTCTGTTGAAACTCATGTTACAGCATTCATAGTAAATAAGCCATTAGCTCACAACTGAACTGAAGCAAAAATAAATAAATAAATAATAAAAAAGGGTTGCACAGACTCTCCACAAAAAATGTAATCAGACAACCAAACAGCCTTCACACAAACATCTCTTTCCCATTCATGWTGTCATAGCAAATGTAAAAATGTAATCAAAAGCCTACAAACACAAATTATAAATATAATTTTTAATCCACTCTGGATCAGCTCCCCCATCCTTTCCCTATCATTTTTTGTATTTTCCCCACTTCGACACGAAACTGCCTCCTATTGTCAAGTCAACACACCGCATTGTAGATTAGTTGAACTCTTAACCCTGTTTGGGACATTTATAACGACCAATGCCATTTTATAGTAACACTTGATTAAACAATGACTATATGTTTTTTTTTTTTTTGTCACATAATTCATTCAGCAGTTTTTGTACAAAAACGTTCACCTCCTTCAAAATATTCCTGCCGTGACTTTTGGTATTTCACCAATTTRTACTTTTTTAGATACTGAACTTTTTCATGAATCTTATGGTTCTGCTTTTTTCAACTTATTYGTGCTCATTTCAGCTCCCTTAGGCTTCTGTTTAACTGATTTGAGCTTTTTTCTGCCCTGTTTTTAGCCCTCTTTCTCACCTTATCTGCYATTCTTTTGCTAATTTAAACCATTGTGCTTCTTTCTGCTATTCTAAGCTTTTTATGCTTTCARCTGTTTTCTGTTAATTTCAGCTGTTTWTAGCTACTTTTAGCTAATTKGAKCTTTTTTAGATGAATTCACCATTTTGTGATGAACATGCTTTTTCTGTTTCTTTGTGCTAATTTCAGATATTTTCCACTTTTTGATGACACCTTTATTGTCATTGTACAGAGCTAGTTTCAGATTTTTTTTTAGCTGTTCAGCAAAAATATTTTCACACTGCGTTTTTGCAGGAAATTCAAATTCTCTAGTCACTGATGATGTCATGTTCAACAAATTCTAGACATTTCAAAATAMATGAACTACTTAAATGAGTGCAAGATCATGGCATTTTATGAAAATGTACAAGTTTTTTTAAAATATAATTTTCTCATGAATACTTTGTAAAAATGTGATGAAAAGCAGCCCAAAGCTATTTTTTCTAACATGTTGAAAAGACGCCCAATTGGGATGAAACCCGCCCAATCTGAAAACACTGGTGCCCAAATGTGCACGATCTTAACAATTGGTACTCGCAACACAAAGCAATAAGTTTTATTTTCAAGTGACGCAGCAATTTCTCCACTCTTTTTCAATTCTTTTTCTTTCCTGTGTTGACACACACAATCAGTAAAACATCTGTATTGTTCCATACCAAATTCCTGCAGTGATCTGTATGATATACTACGGACCACCTCTCCTTCTTCCCCTCTTTGTTTTTCTCACCCCATATTGTATGTTCTTGTGGATGTTGAATGTTTCTTTGTGCGCGCATTTTTTTCACATGAATCTGCACCCATTACCACAGGATATGGGGAAAAATAAGCATCTAGAAAGCACAGTCCTAATTAGCTTCCTGTCCGGATTTAATGTTATCTTGAAGAATGAGAGCTAAACCTTTTGGCATCTTAAAATTGGCCGTTTGTAAATATTTTAACCACAGTGTCCTTGTGAACTGAATCTGACATGGCAGACACATATTTATAACCTGCAGAAATCGATATCCACATGGAAACATTCACACACACGTGAAAACATCATGACGCTGTGATGTTACACGCTCCGTTCCAACAGATAAACATTTGACAAATGTTTCTGCCCCGATTGACTTCTCAGGAAGAACGAATGTATAAATGTGACAGCTTTACACGKTTTTATTTTTACTTTTGTTCATATCAGCTAAGTCTGCAAAAATAAAAGCACCAGGATTTTGTTTAGTGCCGCCACATGATTTCCCAAATGTCAACTTAAATATATTTCATGCTCTGCAGAATTTATTCTGCTTTCTGAGGGGTTCTACGCTTTATGTGCTAAGTTGTTCCCAGCCTTGTAAAATAAAAGCTTGTTCCTATCAGGATTGTCTTCCAGGCAATCAGCACCTGCATCCACAATGATCTGACACATGTGTAACATGGAGACCCAATTTTACGCTGCTCATTTACAATCCACAGATACAGCCACTGTCAGCTATGAAAGTCATGGGCACGTCCACAGCAACTTGCTACAACAAGCTATAAATAAACACAATCACAGCCAACTTGGCACTGAATTACCAGCGGCTATAAAAGTTTACTCCACAGAAGCTACGTCAATACAACATGCCATGCTGTGTATCAGTAGCATCATTGGGAAGTTCAGAAAGCGAAATCTAAATGACAAAAAAGGAAAAAAGCTTAAATACAGAGGGTTAGGTCTGTAATTTATGAGCTTTCATTACGCCTTGCAAACGTCAGGCATGTGGTTTCACAGTGACACGCCACTCAGCCCACATACAACATAACTACAAGAGACATACCATCCATGTGCCATAAGAACACCACCTATGTGCTGCAAAGTGTCACAGATGTACAAGTGGGGTTTTCTGAGCTCCTTCAGGCTGGAAGTGACGTCTTGTGAAGTCAGATAGTTAGTTTCTGTCAGATTTCTATGAACCAGTCCCTTAGGTCAGGAGAAAAAAGAAATTACTATGTTATTAATCTTCATTTTGTGAGCACAATGCGGCTTCTGTTTTATTAACAGTTGTGAAAGAGAAATGACAGTGGTAAAATAAAAATATGGCCCATATTCAGCTGTGTCATCAATGTTTAAATATTTACTTAGTAATTTACGATTGCAACTCAGTTTTATTAATTTGAGTCAATAAATAAAATATGTGTGCATCTTGTAAACATTTTCCTGATTACACACTATCCTCATCTTGTTGCCTACACTGCAGCAAGAGTCACACTAAGCATTATGCATACACAATTATTATAAAGTGGGAAATACTTTGCGTTCTAAAATGGGATCATTCATGCAGTACTTTTCTGAATGTTATGAAATTACTGTAAAACCTAGACTTTAAGAGTAACACTGGAAGAAGCCTGGTGAGGTACTGACCTGAAATCTTTGAATATTTTGACCTCTAGAGGTCAAAACAAAAACTGCAACGACCAAAAATTTCTGTTTGTTTTTCCCCACATATACACACATTTCTTTAATAATCTAATTCTAAACTAAATGTGTAAATTACACTAACATACATGATTTAAATTACATGAAGTTACATTTAGCTCTACATAGTGTAACTTTGTATAGACCTACTTTAATAAAAATAAGGTAAGCTAAAGTTGTTGTTTTGTTAGTATTTACTTTGAGGGAAAAATAGTCGTTTWTAAGAACAAAAAACAAAAATACTGTAAGTTTTATAACATGTTGAACAAAAATAGACTAGACTTCTCCATTAGATTTTTTTTAAATACGCACGTCATAGCTTCAACAAGCTGCCTGCTCATTGGTTAATTCATTGTGCATCTAGAGTCTTTGTCCAATCAGAACCCTTGAATTTTGTTGATACTTTAAGGGGGTGAACAGCTGTCTACAAGCTGCACAACAGGGTCATTTCAAACCTATTTTGCCGCACTTTGGAAGGAGTTATATGTATAGGTATGGACACTATAATTTGTAATTTATGTTTGTCAGACAGCGCTTGTTGTGTCTGTTGCGTTGAACATTTGGTTTTAGTTCTAGCACGAGCTAACCAGCTAGCACCCAAGCTAGCAAAAAAGAGAGCCAGACGAAACAAGCWGGATTATTTGACTTGACGCGTGAAGCTTTGTCATCGGACCTGCGGCGATGGTTCGTTTGTACCTCCTTGTATGTTGCGGCCAGCTAAACGAGTGCTTTCGCACGATGAGTTGACCTTAAAACTGTAGACGAGCTAGCACAGCAGCAGCCCCTGTAGCCGAAGAGCAATGCGACGACGTGTTGTGGGAGCAGTTAGCAATGGAGCAAGGACGGGGGAGCGTCACAGAACCGGCTGAAACGGATGCGCGTRAACGCAACACAGAGCTTAGCCGTGGGTTTCTGTAATAACTAAAATAAAATAAAAACAAAAAAATTATTCTTGGACATTTGATATGTGGGAGTGGGTTTCATATAAGCCTGTTGCAGTGTGCACCTGTTAAGGAGAAACTGATTACTAAATAAATAAATCTTGTAGGCCTTAAATTGCGTCGAATTAGTTTTTTTTTTTGCGTTTGTTTTATTTTACAACGAGCAAGAATCCATAATAAATGATGAAAAGGAGGTGTGTATTAACCTAAACGTAGAAAAATGTATTTACAAGGCATTTTATGTATTTGAAAGTTGCGCTATAAGAGGATTAAGATTTATAAACAAACATTTGACAAAATGTGTGTAAACAGACGAGATTAACATTAAACAAAACTAGCAGATGAGTTTCAGGTTGATTTCCCCTCCCTCACTGCACATCCAGCTTTTCTGCTCAACAAATCACCTGACAGACCTGCCATTTTGTTTTACCATTTTATGTCAAAATGAACCAATTTACCGAAAAGCTTTGTCCTTTTTTTAGGTTTCTTTTATTAGTTGATTAGAAATTTATTTTAAACCAAGCTGAGATTTGTATGTGGTTGTCAGGTTAATTGAAAGGACATTAATAAGCTTTATAAGTAATGCAGCTTAATGGTAAATGAGGCAGGTTAGAAAAATTTGATGTGGTCACTATAGGAAACAAGGATTTATTTTTTTGCTACTTCATGATGAGTCATATTGCAATCATGACATCCTTGCATAAATAAGCATAAATTCACTTTTCTTTYAGGAATAAATAACCAGATATAAACTGCTACACACCACAGCTGTTGAGTCTGAGCAGATTTTGTTTTATGTCATTCTTGTCTCAAGGTCAGGTTTTTAACAAGAATGTGTCTCTTTTATTCTTTCAACATAGAACCTGCATTTATTCATCTCACAACAAACAAGTCTGCACTGAAGATTAAAATGGTAAGCTAATCCAGGTATCATTTAACTTGGTTTAAATTGAGATGTGTTTTTAATTTGTACGTTGTGYGTATTCTTCCAATAGCTTATTGCATTTTCATTAACATAAACTATATTTCATATCCTATTATATGTGTCAAATACCATCTTCTTTAAGCTTTTATGTTGTTACAATACAAAACAACAATTAAAATTTTAAATGTTTTCTATAGTTTGTTTACTAAAGAGTTGCTTAGGACAGTTTTTATTTAAACTTTTTTTTTTGTTTAAATTGCTGAATACAGATAATCATTTACAAGGTTYGATCAAAACAGCTATAACTATCATTTTTCATACGAAAATGATCTTAGTTTAAAAGTCGGGCATAAAACACAATGGGCGATATGCATTCTTTGAAGGAATGCTAGACTTTCAATTAAATTCGATCACTATTTTTCTAACAAAACATTTCGTGTCATGGAGGGTTTAGCTGTTGATGATTCAATTTATACCTGCTTCAGTGCTCCCTTGTTGCATCACACARCAAATTGTATCTTTCAAAACTAGGATAAGCAATCACTGGTTTACTTYAAAACCCCATAACCAAAATTTTGAAGTGAACATAAACCTCAGTTTCCCAAACTACTATAGCTACTTTGATCTATTTTATTTGTTGCAGTTGTTCAATGACCATATCTGCTCTATTTTTTATTTTCCATTTCTTTTTGCTAAATGTCAGTATTTGTTTCATTTCATGTCATAGGTGTGASAACTGCCCAAATCCAGTGTGACAGACTTTATACAGAAAGATTCAGCCAGATATATCCTCAGTATCCTCAGTGAAGATGGACAACTCACCCCRTTTGTACGTTTCTGAACTTGAAGACAGTGAGGGTGTACAAGAAGAACCAGACACGAGATGTGATCACAWAAAMMCCCCAAATCAAGATGTGGAAAGAGACTCGTTTTTCTGCCAAGACTGCAAGAGATACTTTACCAGCAGACAAAGCCTGGAACAACACATGCACAGCCATGTTTTTATGAACGGTGAGGCACATGCGTTCAAAAGCAGCTCTTTAACCTCTTCTAGCACCAATACTTCAACTTCTTCAGCAAGTGGAGATCACAGTGATCAGCATCATATTCCTGAAACATTAGAAGAGCATCATGCTTACACATATGCTGAGAAGATATTCACAACAAATGCCAACAAGCAGCAACACGAGTGCATTGTCCATGATGACCCACYGGAACTCATGCATGATGAGCAAACCAAGCTGCAACCCGAGGGAATTTTTCAGCCACTACCCAATGAATCACCTCAACACCATTCACTGCATGCTGAGAAAACGGCATCCACATCGCTTCTAAAGAATGAACAAGTAAATGCAGAAAAATACATGTCCGATTTGCCTAATATTTCAGAGAATCTCAGCTTTTACATTGATGGAAAGTTAGTGTCAACAAGCATGGTCAGTAGCTGTGAAGTAGCTGAGCTTCAGGCTGGTACTTCACCTTTAATTGGAYTGGATGCCCTGATTGTAGACCCTGTCCAGATCAGTCAGGTTTTAAATGCAGATACAGAAATACCTAGTCTACAGCAAGGCAAGAGAAGAACGACAACACCTCCTCTTTTACCACAAATTAATTCTGAATTGGAATCTGAGGTGGTGGTGTCTTCATTCTCTTCATCTCTTGTTTCTTCTTTAATAGATAATCTCTTCCCTCAGAGTTCAGAGGCTACACTTGTGCACAAGGAAAGAACAGTATTCCTGTCACCAAAACTGAAGCAGCTCCTTGAGAAGCAGGAGGTTCTTAAACCTACAGTCACCCTAATCACAGATGGCCAAAATCCATCCTCACCTGTTTCCCTCTCTGTTCTACCCTCTGGGACGGGAAGGTTTAGGAGAAGAACCAGCTCTCCAACAGGCTTGATGCATCAAATTTCAACAAGTGAAGAAACGTCAGAGCCCGATTCTGAAGATTTTAGTTCTGGAATTGCACAGCAGATTGATCGCTCACCTGTGCAACAAATGTTCAATGAAAACGATCCGACTYCCTCTTCAGCGGTGCAAGAAGTGAAACCTGTTCTGTCAGAAAGCTGGCCGCCTGTAACTGGTGGTAATTCTTGTAACCAAAAGCCTCTGGATCTCTCTAAYACAGTCAAAAGAAATGAAGACGTGGCTTCAGGTGATGCTGCTTTAGATTTGAGCTTGCAAAGAAAGAGCTCAGGTGAATCTGGACTAACATTAGATTTGGTTTCTCAAGCAGTTTTGAAAGGAGAGTCAAATACATACATGGTGGAAAAAGCCTTAGTTAAGACCGGAGAACAAAAAATAGACCTGGGGAATCCTTTGACTCCCCTGGTTACAGACTTTACTTTTGTCACAGGTTCAGATGTTGTTGGCCCACTGGAGCATGTTGCAGAGGGTCTTGTTTATGGACTTGCCATACCTCCTAATACTCTTACTTCATCAGCTGCTTCACTGACCCCTGTTGCCTTGGAGCCTGCTTCACCATGCACCATAGCATTTGCTTCCCCACTTGCACACAATGTCCTTCCTACTGCTCCCTCAGTAATTACGGTTTTGGCCCCACCTTCATCTATTTCTAACCCCTCAAACCAACCAATTCAAGTATTAACGCCAACTTTATCTCACGAGCCTTTGGTAATCTGTACAGAAAATGCATTAAATTCTTCAGATTGTGATTTAACCACTGCATTTGCTTCCACCAACCCTGCAAGCATCGTCACTCTTTCCCAACCAATCGACCCAACTCTTAACCTACCTGGCCATGTGTTCCTCACTGATCAAATTGCGCTCAATCCACCTGTGGTTGAATCCAGTTCTGGGACACAAGTACAGTTCCCATCAGCTGTAACCCTAAATGATTCCCTACTCAACATTGCCAGAAACACAGTGTTAATTGAGTGTACAATATCTCTCGAAGCCCCAGGAAGTGTTGTTCCTCCTGCAGTTACTGTACAAGACAATGCTGCTGAACCTCCAGTATCCACTGAGATGATGGTTAATCACACAGAACAGCAACAAACTGTGTCTGTGCCCAACCCTCAAACTGTGGATCACACTATTCTTGTATCTTCTGTCACAGAATCTGTAGCTCTCTCCAATAACACTGATGTGGTATCTGATTCTCCTACTGCAGATGACTCAAATCCTGACCCACAGCCTGTTGAGAGTACAAACCCACCGACCAAAAAAGAGGAGGAAGCAGCTGACAGTACTGTTTCCACATCAGAAATGCCACCTGCAACCTCTCCTCCTCACCCTCTTCTTGAAAAAGCCGATGAAGAGTCATCAACCAACACAGGAAACGATCCACAAAAGCAGACGTTCGCCAAAAATTTTGTCTGCAACGTGTGTGATAAGCTTTTTCATTCAATGAAGGAACTCGGACATCATGTAGTGAACCACGCTGACGAATGGCCCTACAAATGTGAGTTCTGCGTGCTGCTCTTTGGCAAGCCTTCCGATTTGCTCGACCATCGATCAAGCCTCCATGGCGTTGGGAAGACTTACGTTTGCAGTGCGTGCACAAAAGAATTTGTCTACCTTTGTAATCTGAAGCAGCATCAGGAAGAGTTGCATCCTGGCCAACAGTGTTCACACACAGAGGAAGAAAAGGGAAAATTGAGACCTCAGAACTATAACAACTCGACTAAAGTGAACTCAGATCCTTTAGTTCTAAAACACCTTGAGGAACCCAAGAAACTGGTGAAAAAGGAAGAATGTGAAGTTGGCGTGACTGCCGACGAGGTGTTGACGACGATTAAGACCATGGCTTCAGATGGGAGCAAAGTTAAAGGGCCTGATGTTCGTCTGGGCATAAACCAACACTACCCCAGCTTCAAGCCGCCTCCTTTTCCTTATCATAACCGATCACCTGCTGGATCACTTGCTTCAGCAACAAACTTTACCACCCACAACATCCCACAAACCTTCAGTACAGCTATTCGATGCACCAAGTGTGGAAATAGCTTTGACAACATGCCAGAGCTGCACAAACACATCTTGGTGTGTGCAAATGCAAGTGATAAAAGACGATACACGCCTCGAAAAAACCCTATCCCTTTACGGCACTTTGCAAAAACTCAAAATGGAGTGCTTTCTACTACTAACTCTGCTAATGGACTAAACAATGTCAGTCAGACAAGCAGGGCCAAACCAAGTCAGGAATCACCAATAAAGCTTAAAATACTGAACAAAAGGAAGAAAAAGTTGGTTCAAAGAGTCATGCCACAAAGAAACAAGTCAGTCCCATCTTCAAATAAAATGTCACCTACGCAGGTGGCCGAGCCACAGGAAGTCTTTGTCTGCCCACACTGCAGCAGGGAGTTCACAATGCGCCGCAGCCGAACCAAACATGCGGTTGTCTGCCCTAAGAAACCAAAAGAAAAGAAGAAACGGAAAGAAGGTGGGATTTCCTTCACAAAAGAAAATGATGAACACTTGCAAAGAGGTCTTTCTCATGTGAAGGAGAAGAAGCAATCATCACCTCAGCATAACACAAGACTCCAGACATCTATATCTGCAAAGAGGCCCGCTGTTCTGCCAGTGCAAACTGTCTTCTCCAGCAAAAGAAGTAAAATCATCATAAAAGAGGGCACACAGGCCAAAGAGGAGGCATCCACTTTCTCAGACGTTCCCATTCGCACTTTCAACCCCTCCATGCGGCAGTACAGCAGAGTGCAGCATGGCATCAAAGGAGTTCCCATTAAAATCACCATAGTGAAGCCTCGGCAGAGCGTACCACAGAAAGACGAGCCCCCTCCCACGCACAGTCGAGAGGAAGCAACTGGAACCACTGCCAGCCGCTCAGAGCAGAACATTATGGCTTGACGACGCCAACAATCAACCTGGATAAGCAGGTAGATTAATGACTTTAACGTTACAATTAAATGTATAGTGGTGAAAATTACCTTTTTTTTAAAACATGAAGACAAGTACAATTGTTGCTAACATTAGGGAAATGGTCATTTTATTTACAGACGTTAAATAATACAGTTGGATTATAGCACAGCCATTTTTAAATCACATAGATGAAAAATGTAAAATCATCCAGTTGATGTACAGTGTTTTTTATGTCTTCCTCATCCAGTGTTTTGTTCTTCTTTGTTTTCAGGACTTTGCTGTATGAAACTCCTGTTCTGAAGAGAGGAAACTGGTAACTTGGTCACTACACTGTAAACCCAGCGGACTTGTAGGCTATATTATATTGTAAATTAATTTAAAACTGAATCAAGAGAAAAAAATAATAAAGCTACCACAGTGAGTGAGTGTACAGGTGGGTGAATGCCGTTCAGGTAACTTGACATGTCAAGAATTGTTTTTCTTTGTTAAGTTCACTTGACATGTTAATGGCTTGGACTTGCACTTGAAGTTAACCTGACTGCTACAGAATTGAAAAGAGGTAGGGAAGGACTGAGCAGCTCTCATTTGCTACTTGATGGGTGGTTTGTAGAACATGGCAGTCACTTTTGGCATGCATTTGCACTTTTTTGTTTTTTAATTTGTAGTTATTTTGTGGCCTTTTGGTTCAAGCTCTTACTGCATGCTGTCTGTGAGCTGCTTYTGCAGCTGCATTGATTTAAGATGGATTATGTTGATTCAGTTAGCTCCCCAACACAGAATCTAGTCAAAAGCTTTTGATTTGTTAAAAGAAAGCACATGGAAGGCATGTCTCAAATACAAAAATGGAAATGAAGTTGATGGTTTTCTAAGCACGACATTGCAGAATCGAGGAAAAGTAAAGTCCTGCCAAGCATGGCATTTTAATTTGTTGTTTAGATATAATGATGGAAATTAGATTGACATAATTATGAATGTAACGTTTACTAAAAGTAATGCTATAGCATTTTTCATTATGGGTCAACATGTTTGAATTTTGAATATAATATCTAGGTGCCATCAGATTATTATGACAGGGCAAAAATTTAGCATGAAAGTAGTGGAAATTGGAACATTTGTCAGCATTTCTCAGACAAAGACATCATTGTGCTTTAATCCAATCATTTCTTCTAAAATGTATATGCAAATTTAATCAGATTTTTTTCACATGTAGATTKTTTTCTCAATTTTGGCTTTACATGCCACCATAAATCAAATTTTCTCTACCTGAGAAACCTACATTTGATTGCACTGCAAGCCCAAAGAAAAGTACTATGTTCAGTTTCTGTAAAGCTGGCTGCACTGTGGGCAGAGTCAGTCTCCGTGTGTGGACGAAGCATTTCAWCTAAAAACCTGATCCAGTCGTTCAGCTTGTTTTGCTGCTTTTGTTTTGCACCTCGTCCTGCAACTGTTCATTAAACTTTTGATTTGTGGTGTTTGTCCCAAATCAGTGATTAGAAGAATAATCTGTTAGTACTTTTGTGTTCGAATCATTTTCATCTGTGCCATCCAAGCACTTCGTTGTTGCTTCTGGCAGTTGGTCTAAGTTTAATGTGAGAATTGTTTTTCCAACACCTCAAAATGAGTGGAGGAATATTATTATATATATTTTTTTGTTGAGTTAACATTCGTTGCACTCTGTAACAAATCACACAGCGTTTTGTTTTATTTAATTTTTATGAGCTGTACGTTTAAAGAATATGCGCTACACAGGGTAATTATTGCTTTGAGATTTTGTTCATTTTGTCAGAATAAAAACTGACCRTGGTCTGTGACCGTTCAGTGGTACTGCTATTGTTTTTTTGCCTTTTCAGTCCCTGCTGGTAATTTTTCTTTAGTTGTGACTGCAACTCGTTGGAAGTACAGGATGGATTGAGAGACTCTTACTTAACTGTGAAAAGTGCTTGTAGCATTTCAAAGTGTAAATTGTCTCATGTATATTTATTAATAATTTAAAATCATGTTATCAGTCTCTGTATGATTTGCACTAAAGTTTTTTTTCTTTTTCAAGCAGGTGTTAAGAATAAATGGCAAATGTTAAAAGCTCACATGATGTTGGTGTGATACCTTTTTTTGAAACATGAGTTTTTATGTTGGTAAATTAAAAGGGTGATACTGAATGGCGCTGTTATCTGCCTTGCTAAAACAGTTCATTGCTGCTGTTTCCAAACAGCCAGGTGAGGGCAGTCTTTTCTCACACTCGGAGCAGTGGATGGAATAGAGAGATGACAGGATGYTCGACTGCATTGCTTCCACACTCATTCTGTTTGAAACAAACGGTGGTGCTGTTTTCAGGTCACTGCCACAACTTAATACTTGCAACCTTCTAAATTATGCAAACTTTAATGTAAGAACATGAGACTGCAGCCTGTAGCCTGCTCTCCAGAAAACCAATGAATAAACAGCTCAGTGGCTGTTTCTTACGCACTTTTTTTTTAAGTGAGGAAAACATGAGACTGAAAATGAATAAGAGCTGGATTAACAGCACAAAAATGTTTAATGTAAAACGTGAAATGACTAAATGCATGTAATAAATTAGGTAATCATTTGAAGGTATACATTTACGTGATATTAAAGTGCCTGTGACGTGCATTTTGGAAAGATAACATAGCAAGAATTAGACTTCAAATAATATTGTTTCAACAAACAAAGACCAGGGAGAACAATTTCTTATAGAGGTTTGATGTCACTTCCTGTTTCACTTTGGCTGAGCCAAATTCAAAAGCAAATACAGCAGTTACTGTATGTGACAAAATGTGTGTTATGTGATATTTTCTTTGACTTTTTGTATTTAAAGGATGAGCTTGTCACAGGCACATACCAAACATTTTTCCTAGTATTTCTGCAACATGAATGTTTTATTTGTTCCTGTGTTTTAAAAGTAAAACTCAACCTCTTTTTCTAAAACACCTAATATTCGTTGTATCTGTATATTTCTCCTCGATACCTGGGTTGCATTCTCTGACCTTTGGAGCTAACTGGATATGTCGATTTAACATTAACTTGAATTTAGTTTGCCTCTCCTGGTTTTGTAACTGCACTTTAGGTCAAAGTTAAAACTTCTGTTTACATAGCAAAACATGATGTCAGGTCAAATGTGGCAACAACAAAAAAGAAGCTATAACTTTTATAGAATCTGCCCTTTGTTCTGACAAAAACTTGTACTGATTGTGACATCCCAACAAGAAAAAAAAAATCTCCACAGATACAATTAGTCAAACGTTTCTAAAAGACCTTTCCTGAGATTTGACCTGCAGACACCTTGCTGTGAGGCAGCATTACCTACCCGAATCCTTAAGAGAAGGTGATTATAGTCTAAAAATCTGGCACGAAAGACTGGGCAATATTCATTCCTTCAAGGAATACTGGCTTTTAATTATTTCAAGCATTCATCATAAATCCTTGTGTTTTGGTTAATGAGTTGTTATTAATTATTTTGATTCTTAGTTTTGTTTTTCTCCATCTTATGATGTGATTTTTCATTCCCAGTCTTTTGTAGTTCAGCCTAAATTTTATTTTGTTTTCATCAGTCTTGTAGGTTTTTGGGACTGTGTTTAGTTCCACRTTTTCATTTTCCTGTGTGCCGTCCATTCTCCTCCAGCTCTTGCCCCGCCCACTCTCACCTGAGCCTCAGTCTATTGTGTCTTTTTCTCATTTGGTTTGTCCAGTGTCAGTGCCTGGCCTTGGTAAGCTATTCTATTCTATTCTATTCTATTCTATTCTATTCTATTCTATTCTATTCTATTCTATTCTATTCTATTCTATTC
>NW_013954052.1:0-484 GCF_001266775.1 Austrofundulus limnaeus
GATTGATTAAGAAAGCTATTTCGCGTGCAGCGGGGTCGACGTGGAGAGGAACGGCGCTACCGAGAACATAAGCTAGATGTGCCTGTCAGGGAGTTACTCTGTCGGTGGTGGTCGTTAGCAAGATGTCTTGGACCATTTGTAACGATACAAGGTAGGGTGGAATCTTACCGATTACTAAGGTGTCGATCGATGAACTGATCTCTCTTAGCATGTCAGTAAGAAGCATGGTTATTAACTGAGTGTAAGCGTAGTCTATTTGTATCACGGATGATAACTCAGTGACAGCTTTAGCTAGTTTAGTCAACTCCGTGCTGTGGGTGTTAACAACAAGGACGGTATCTAAGACTGTTTTCCCAACTTGGGTAAGCTGATCTTGTTGCTCATCCAGTTGTAGTTGAATCCTAGGGATTTCGTTTTGGAGCTCGGCTACGTGTCGTTTAATAGCGGCGATGTTAACGGCATTAACCGAGGAAATGCCTAAGCT
>NW_013954052.1:6532-9127 GCF_001266775.1 Austrofundulus limnaeus
TGTATTAGTTGAAGTTCTGGATAGCTTTGGGTCAATGTATCGTACAGCTCTTGGCTGATTGCCAATTTGTCTGACCACAATGAAAGTAAAACGTCATTCAGATGGGTACTCTGCACCTTTAAGCCATCCATCACCTGTGGTAGGTAATGTTCAGTGGATGGTGAGGGCAAGAGTGTACAGAGAAATGTGTCACTCTTGGGTGAACTCAAGTTAAGTGGTTGGGTCTCTTGGTCTGATGCACTGTCTGATTGAAGTGCGGTGACACCATCAAGGGAGTTAGCCTTGGAAGGTGTATGGTGTGTGTTTTCGTTTCTTTCTAGGGCGAAGCATTGTGCATCTGTTTCAGTCGGAAATGTTATTGCGAGGGGCTTTCTTACCTGGGCCCAGACTTTGAGATTTTTGCAATTGATCAAAGGTTGGAAGCGGTTTAGAAGATCCTGTCCGACGAGAAAGGGAATGGATTCAAAAGGAGACATGTACACTGGGTGTACGAGAGTCATGGGTCCTRTCTGTATTTCCACCAAAGCAACTGAAGTAATGGTGGTGTCAGAAGGAGTATAAGGTTTGATTTCTAACGCRCAAGGTTGGAGAGATAGTCTCCGGTTAGCACGGTAGGCTGTGGTATGTAGCTTCTTGAACAAGCTGGAGGACATYAAAGTCACATCTGCAGCTGTGTCGAGAAGGGCTTCATGGCTCAAAGTACCTTCTAAGGTGAGTGACAAGTAAAGTTTCCGTGTGACTCCCTTTTCGGTTAGATCACATAGAAACTGTTGGACTGGTRGTTCCACTGGGAACCTAGGACTATCATCGATTGAAGTTGAGTCCTCTTGCTCTGTTTGGACCACTAAGACTGCGCTGGGAGAGKTTGAGTCTTCTTCCAGTAGTTCTGTGTCAGGGGTAGCAAACTTAGGGTGGTCACTAGTGTCTGTAAAGCCTGAGGTGTACTCAGTGTCAACCGATGGGAGTGTTAGGTCGACGACTCCTATTTCGAGAACCTGGTTGGAGTCTTCTTGAGACTCAGGTTCAGGTTCTTTGGAAGAAATAGAGAGGACATC
The DNA here is from genome assembly GCF_001266775.1 of Austrofundulus limnaeus. NCBI lineage: Eukaryota > Metazoa > Chordata > Actinopteri > Cyprinodontiformes > Rivulidae > Austrofundulus > Austrofundulus limnaeus. The sequence goes on from NW_013954052.1 coordinate 7,588, forward strand.
TGCCTTTTTATTTTTGTCCTTCTTTTTGAGGTATTTTTCAATAGCTCTTTGGACTAAGTCATCAGAGATCGGATCCTGAGTTTTAGGCTTTTCATCTTGTGGCTTAGGTGARCGTTTTCCTTTTTCAGGTAGGTCACGGCGTTGGGGTGAGGGTTCAAACCCTCGCCATGGGCATCGGTCCTGGTAGGACCTTTGAGGATAATCGTGTTTTTCATACCTTTGTTTTTTGGTTGGGAAAACGTCTGTATCCTTGGTAACCTCCTCTGTAGTTTGAACTATGGGGAGGTCTACCTTGTCTATAGTCTGGATATCTGTACGAGTCTCTGTTCGGTGGGGATCTGTCAGGGAGGAACTGTGGTTTCCGGCCCATCTTGGGTGAGGAAGAGGCCGATTTGATTCTGTTTGAGTCAGGTCTGGCCATGGCTCCTTCTAGTTCTAATGCCATGTCTCTTGTGTCCAGTGCTAGGACTGCGCTTGGCTCTGTTTGTCTGTGTTGCCTGACGTTTTGGAAAGCTAGACAAGCGTATTCACGCAAGTGTTGAATAGAGGTCGTGTTGGGGTTCACCATAACATCTAGTTGTTGTTTCACAGAGAAATGTAAGTTCTGAGCGAACAGAGCTTTAAAGTTTGGGTCACGTTCCATATCAGGATCGTTTCTGGACCTGAAAAATGCATGCAAAAGCCTGGAGTAATATTTTTGGGATTTTCATTCGGCCCTTGTTTGACAGTCATGTCCAAAGTCAGTCCTGTCTGATGGGAAAAGTCTGAATACTCCTGCTCAATGGCTACACGCAAACGGTTCCATTCGGACTTTGTGAGAGGGGTCTGACGGTCAAGGAACTTACCAAACTCACAGTTAGAGGTAAGCTTCATTAGGTAGATCTTGTTTTTGACCATAGCTTCAGGGTAATCTCTGCTTAAAAAGAATTCCACGTCATTTAAGTAAGCTCTGGTGTCGTGTGACGTCCCAGGCGTCGTGTCAAAACGAGGGAAGTTTAAAGCTATTTAATGCAGATGGTGAGAGGTAGGTCTACGTGAAATGTAGGACCTTGGCTGATGAGGTGAGGAGTCTCGTCCTCCTTCACCTATGGTGTCAGAGGTTTGAATGTGATATCTCTGGTATCTGTCAGTCAGTGGAGCGCACTCACCTGACTGTCCACCTGTGGGGCTAGGAGGTTGAGTGTGGCGTCTATGGGCTTCTGTCATTGACGGCACGTACTCGCCTGAGTTTTCACCTCTTCCTTCTCGTCTATCATCTTGATCTGAAGAAGAGGATCCGGCTACCATGTTGGTGACTGGAGACGGTTGTCCTGTTCTGTGGTAAAGATCAAAGCTGGTAGTGGTAAGAGGTTTACTTGTTAAAGTTCTGATTCGCTCTTGGGCTTGGTCATGCTGTTGTGTTAGCATGTGGTATTTATGGTCAAGGTCAGATACTTGTTGCTTCAAACTACTAATTGTCCTTTTGTCAGTGTATTGTTGTTCGGACAAATTCTGGGTGTGTCTATCGGCTTTGTCAAGCTGTTCATAGAGGTTGGCGTTC
>NW_013954052.1:9708-13977 GCF_001266775.1 Austrofundulus limnaeus
AGTTTTGCAGTTATTAACTCTGTTTTTGTCTGATTTAGTTCAACCTGTAGTTGATCTTTCTCCTGATTCAAGATCTCTGTCTCATTCTGTTTCAGATGTAGGTGTGATAGGAGTAATCGATGTTCAGACCGTTGTGCGTCTAGGTCTCGTTCAAACTGACTTTGTTTGTCTTTTAGTGTGTCCAAGTTTTCTTTCTGTTTTTGAATCTTTATGCCTGCTTGCGATATTAGTTTGTCAACAGTCTTCAAGCGAGTTGCTAAAACACAAGCTAGGCTAGCTAGTTCTTTGTGTGCTTCTTTATCTTTAAGTTTAGAATCAAGGACTGTTGATATTAAATCCTCTGTGATGTCATTCAGCACACTGGCATCACTGGACAGAAGCTGTTCCAGGTAACCAAGAAGTACTAAGGAGGTGAGTGTAATCAGAGCCTGTTCTAAAGGTTCTAGTGTTTCAGAAGCCCCCTTTGTTTCAGGCTTGGCTGAGGAGGGTTCTGTTTGAGAGGCTGGGTCAGCCATCTTGTTTGTTGTTTGACTTGAAGATAAGCTTCAATAGTTGGCTTGAAGTTCTGTTCAAAGAATAAAATATTTAAAGTTAGGCTTGATTGAGCAATCAAATATCTTGGTTGAATGTGTGATGCCTATAGTAAACAATAAACCTATGTGAAAAGGAAGCCTGGTTGCTGTTACCTTTTCACACTAAGTTTATTTAGTTTATGTAAATAAGCAAAGGTGTTCAACTATGTATGTTGCTTGTTAAGCCAGAGTCAAACCAAAAAATTAAAAATAAAAAAAATTAAAAATAAAAAAAATTGTTAAGTTATTTAAATGTATTTAAAAACACATTAAAACAACTTCCCAACTGTTGAAAGACCTTAATTGTATTAAGGAAGCTCTTAATTTTGTTTAATTTGAACTTAAACAAGATTTGCTGATTTAATGTTGTTGGCACAAATTTGACTCCATAAATGCAGTGTATTTTGACCTGGCTTGATGAGCTTACAACTGCAGTACTTTCGCTTGTCCACCAGATGGAGACATCCCTCAAAGGGGCTACGTCTGCGTGATGACGTCATGACATCGTTTTGGGAACTGTAGTTCTTATGACGGTCTGTCGGGTCAAAATGGCGGATTTTTGTAGTCAAAACAAGGCTGTATGCTGTGGCTTTAAGAACTCAGGTGCTGCTCTGTGTTGAGCGATTGACTTGGTTCTAATCTGAGCAGAAGGACGCAGCTTCAGGCATGCAAAAAAATGACACAGCTTAAAAAAACACAGCTTTTAAAACACAGCTAAATAAAACTTTTGCAAGCAGTGAAACGCAGCTTTAAATGCAAACAGCATTTCACAGTTCGGCGGCTGAACAACAACAGCAATTCAACAAGCTTCAATTCTGCCTTCAAAAAGTCATTTTACGCGGTGAAATCGCGTTCAGCGCGTTTTGCGAGCAGTAAGAACCTTTAAAACTCAGTTAAAGGTCTGTTTTGACTAGGTTTTTAGCAGAACTTTTAAGCAGGTGTTCACAGCAGCTCTGTGACCACACAGCAGCGAGTAGGAATTCACAAAGGTGCACGAAGCGTGCTCTGGCGCACAGCAGCGTGGAGAGGCGCACAAAGGCGCTTTGGCAAGGGCGCGGCAAGCGTAAAAACCTTTCCAAATTGGACAACTCTGCCAGAGTAAAATTCATCTTACTTTTATCCTCTATTATAAGATAAAAGATTCCAAACTGCGGTCGATTATTCCGTGTTTAGAAAGCGGTGTAGTTTGTTAGCTCCTACTGCTATCACAGCGGAAAGAAGTTTATGCAAACTATTGTGGTTTAGAAAATAAGTTATTTTTCAACCTTTTTCTAAAACCTGTTGACTTTTCAAAACGCGTTATTATAAACTAGAAACTGGTTTTCTGTTTGTATTTTCATAAAGAAGTTCGATCGTTTTTTTCTTGGCGTCTAGCTAAAAATAAAAAAATAAAAATAAAAGTTGCGCATAACGTAGAGGNACCTTAATGCACACATGTATCAGAAAGCTCCAGCATCAGTCCTGATGTTCTGCAGGTCATGAAGAYGTCTCCACCTGTACTTCAACCATCTGTAGGTTTGTTCTCCTCCTGGCTCCAGTCTTCAGTAGTGTAGAGTAGTGTTAACAGTATCATAAGTTAAAGAGAAGTTGAATATGGTCTATAAATAATTTGGAACATTTCATCATCACTCCACTGTATATTAATTATTGTGCTTCTGACCTGAGGCAAGGCAGCTTTATATAAAACATTTCAGCACCAAGACAAATCAGTGCTTTACACAAAACATTTTAACAAAGTGCAAAAGAAAAATAAAAATATAGAAAAATAAAATAAATGTTCAAAAGACTATCATAAAAGCAGGATTCTGTTTAAGAAATTGAATAAAATATTTAAAAAAAAAATGAAATCAGACCGTGCTAAAGTAAAAATAAAATAACATATATCATCATAAATCCACTATCTACGTTATTGTTGTACTACATGACATGAATGACAAACTGAAAAGCCTCCAAATGCTTTTCCCTTCAGCAAATTGTTGGGTTTATAAATAGTTCGTCTGGTCCCAAATGAGGCAGTGGTCATGTCCCCCTAATATTTACCTGTGACAGATAACCCTTTTATCTCTTGTAAACATGTTGTAAACATTTCTGCAGTTTATAGCAAAGTATTTTGTACAATTTGTACATTTATAAAGCGTTTGTTTGCACCGCGCTACGTTCTGCTCATTGATTTCAATGGTTAGCGTTAGCATTATGCATAAAAAAATCCCGCTTGCGAGGCACGCCCAGGTGGGGCACGGTTTTCCCCTGCGTCATCAGGAGGCGTGACGATCGGGGGGCGTGACGATCGGGTACTGGAAGCTGCAGATAGGTATTAATGGGGTTTTGGGGCACAAAGATGGCACAAGAGCCTTCACCGTCTTCCCTGGACGGAAACAAACCGGGCTTCCCAAAGAAAATTTTGGCCAACAACCTCGAGGACAAGCATTTGTGCAACTCGTGTCAGAAAATCCTGCGGAGGCCCCTTCAAGCTCAGTGCGGTCACCGCTTTTGTTCGTTCTGTTTCAACAAAATCGTCAGGTGAGTGGCGTTGCCGCTAGCAAGCTACACATTGATTTACCAGACTCCATTCACATCTTTTACAATTTAACGCTGTCTCGCACATTGACACATGCAACGCAGCATACACGGTGGGTGGATTAAGGATGAAAATGTGACGTACGGGTCGACATTCCTTAAGCAAACCTTAAAACGACATGAGGGATGAGCAGATTGTGTATGTTATTCACATAACCTCTGATGAGGCAGTCTGTGTGTAAAATGTGAAAAGGTAAGCCCATCCTTGCTAAATATTTAGACATTTAAATTGTTTTCTATTCCGACCATGCTACAAGGTCCGAATTTATTAGTCTGAATGTATTAGTCTGTAAACATATGTTCCTCATCTGTTAAAAACATGCCAGTAAATATGACCGTTTTTGAACGAAGTTTGACCGCGGCCACACCATCCACGGTTCAGAGTTCCTGAATAAATATTGCGTGTTTACACAGCTTATTACGTTCCGCCTGCAAACGAGAGGAGAAGGGGTTATCTGCGGAATCAAAGTGGGCGTGTCAAAAGCATAAACACTGGGCCACGAGGCCTACACGACGGTATCCTTTGATCCTGCTTGATCTCTTTACAGCCTGACCCTGACCCCAACACTAATAGTCTAGTAGGAAGGAAGGGGGGGGAGAACACACCTTTCACCCCATTTTATATTTGTCTTTTCATGGGTAATTGGTTGGGTAAAAGATTCCCATGATTAGATCATGTTTGATGCATAATAGCTGGAGTAAACACTAAAAAAAATTTCTAAAATTCGCCTAAACTGAATCGCAGGAACTACTCCCCTGTACACCCTATTGATATTTTTTTCAAAGCTTTGTATATTTATAATCTTCAACATGCATAGTAAACACAAGTTGATGATATCCACTTGAAATTTTGTCACATATATGTTTATTGTGCCATTTTGTTTGCCGACCTGGATTTCCACAAATGCAAAAAAGAGAATGTTAACTCAACATATTGACTTAACTAGACATTGTGCAGAGGCAAATGACCCCAGTTTTGGTTCCATTTTGGCATGAGGAATTAATGGAGATGGATAGTGACATGACTGGAGGATTTATGAAGCAATGGGCCTCATGCAAGAACATGTTCATATTCTTATCCTAAATTTCTCTTACTTTTGTTCGTACAAAGGGTTCGTAC
>NW_013954052.1:16340-17716 GCF_001266775.1 Austrofundulus limnaeus
GTCCTAATCTTCATGGAGTAATTCCTACAAATATATGAGTTTGTATGTAATGTATGAATATAATATACAAGTTTCACTTTTTAAATGGAATTACTGAAATAAATGTACTTTTTCATGATATTCTAATTTTATGACCAGCACCTGTACATGTGACAAAATTTCAAGTGGATATCATCAACTTGCTTGTGTTTACTATGCATGTTGAAGATTATAAATATACAAAGCTTTGAAAAAAATATCAATAGGGTGTACAGGGGAGTAGTTCCTGCGCTTCAGTTTAGGCGAATTTTAGAATTTTTTTTAGTGTTTACTCCAGCTATTGTAGTAAAATACTGTCGATGTTATTGACAATTGCTAAATCATAAATTCCTCGTAATTTATTAGCATAATAAAAGGGGCACACCTGGTAATCCAGGAAATTAATTTATAGATCTTAAGTCAGTCTCAAATACTGAATAGTGAATCCTACCAGTTTAAAGAGCAAAACGAAATAATGAACGCACAGACGAGCATAAAGTTCAGAATATAACCTGTATTAATTGATTCAGAGGTAACAATACAAACAGATTATTTGGGCAGACAGAAAGCATTATCATCAAAACGTTGAAGTTTAACAATAAGCGTCGCTATCATTCCATAATAAACTCTAGCATCATTCTAACTGAACCTCTTCTAACTAGTCTACACTGGCAAAAATTAGAAGAAACTCAAAGGTTAATAAAAACGAAGAATTAATCCATCTATCAAGGAGGGGTGTAAATTATAAAGAGACCAAGTTATGTGGTGGAAACACAACTTGCGTTAATTCCAACTTGGTTACATTCACATTAAGAGAGCACACCGCAAACTGCCGTGGGGTTCAGCGTAGCTCACCGGAGCATTCTTCAGACCTCTTGGGCACCTTGTGATGGTTCAGACCAACAGCCTTGTCTTACCTCTGGTTGACGGTTCGCTTTGGCTGGCAGACAAAGTCCCTTTTAGATAATCTGGTGCTCCGATAGGGGTTGGCAAACCTCTCAGCTCACGCAACACCCGACACCCTTCGCAGCTCTGCTGGGTCCTGACTTTGTGAATGAAGGTCAATTTAGAATCCTACGCAACTTTGCTTCCTCCCAATAACTCCGTCAAAAGTACAAAAATAAAATAAAATTAAAATAAAGAAAAATGTCCCCGAAGGGAAAAACTGGAGCTCGTCCTCCCACTTCTTCTTTATGGAGGTAAATTTGTGTTTTTATGATTCAATCAAACAAAAAGCATCTTCAATCAAAAAAAATAATTTCAATCAAAAAAATTTTTTTCAACCAAACAAAAAATAAATTCAATCAAAATTAATATTTTCAACCAAAAAAAAATAATTTCAACCAAACTAAAAAAGC
>NW_013954052.1:18230-23686 GCF_001266775.1 Austrofundulus limnaeus
GCTCACGCAACACCCGACACCCTTCGCAGCTCTGCTGGGTCCTGACTTTGTGAATGAAGGTCAATTTAGAATCCTACGCAACTTTGCTTCCTCCCAATAACTCCGTCAAAAGTACAAAAATAAAATAAAATTAAAAAAAAGAAAAATGTCCCCGAAGGGAAAACTGGAGCGAGTCCTCCCACTTCTTCTTCCACACCTTTCTTCTTCTTCACTTCATGCTGACTGACTGCTCTGCTGCTAACTGTATCTATTGTCCTGACTCTGAAAACTCAGGATTGGTTGAAAACAGTCACATGATCTGCCTTCCTCTTCACAGTCTCTTACCACTAAAATTGATTAAACACACAGAATAGTAGATTACTTGTGATGTGATTAAAACAGTACATTATTTCAAGTGATTGAATCATGGTAGAGGATACAATGGTTTTTTTTCTCCTTTTATAAATCAAAATAATAAAATACAGAAACACATTCCTTCGAGATGTAATTATGAAACCAGTCTTTTGTGCGTGCTCTAAAACCGTAAATGAGATGGTATGTAAATGTACCCTTTTGAAGCTTGTGTATGTGACAAAACTCAGCAGGAGATCCGGTCTCAAAGGGTTTTCAACTGCAGCAGACCCACTCCTGATAGACATCAAGTCTGCAAAAACTTGAGTTCTTTGTGATAAGTGGCCATTTTGAGCACATGAAAGGGTCTCACACAGTACGCAATCAACAGGAGGTGGTCATGTCCTGTTGTTACCTTACCACTTGTAGATAGTAAACAAAGGCTTGGAGATAAATGAATAAATCATTGTTCTCTTGTAGACATGGGGACGAGGAATGTGTTGGTCAAAGTCTTGAGGACTGACAGTCCATCTAAGTTACTGCTACAGTAATTTGGATTAAGGTAAAGTCGTTGGAGCAATGTAAACCCTTTGATATTAATGTTTGATGTTCTGTTATTATTATTGTTCTCTCTGTGCAGCACTTTGGTGCAGTTTAATACTTGCTTTTAATGTGCTATGTAAATAAAGTTGACATGGCATGACATATTGCAAACCATTAAATGATTCTGATTAAACTAAGGCAACTAAATTTTCCTCAACAGCATTAAACATGTTCAGATTTATTCTGAATATAAACAGCAATATGTAATACAGTCAAATGGGATCACTGCCAAATTATTTAAAAATACTCTTTGCTGAGTTTTGATATTTTTCTGAATTTCATTTTGTAAAAATGATATTTAAGTGTATTTTTATTTGTGTAAAGTATGGCTTTACTGTACTCATTTAAGAGCTGTAAATTAGCTTTTAGCCTTATGTTTGCCACATCCGTTGTCTACAGGTGATAATGCTTTGTCACCCTGTGAACATAATAAAACAAATATATTAAATACTGTTAAACTGAANTCTAAGTTTTTGGTTGACTTTCTAAGTTTTTGGTTGAACTCAAAAAAGTTTTGAACTCCAATGTCACAAACGTGGGTAGTGGCGCAGGGAGTAGAGAAGCCAAGCTTGTAATCGGAAGATAGCCAGTTCAACTCCAGGTTGGTGTCCATGTTTCACATGTGTGATAGGATAGGATGGGTTAATTGTAGAGACTTAAAAGAGACTTATTGCGCAAAATTCACTTTTTAAAAGTTTTTTTACTCAACTTTGGGTGTGTACTTCTTAAGAAAACAGTCCTAGGACCAAAAGAAATGCACCCAAGGGCATATTTACTATAAGTAAATACATTTTAATGTATATTAATGAAAAGTTTTATACATTTTGTGATGTCACAAGCCGTACGACAACCCACTGCGTTCAGCCTCTTACCTAGCAAACCCCAGGTGAAGCTGTTCCTTCGTATAAAAAGCTGTCATGGTCTTCTTGTATAATGTGCAGCTCATTGTATGACAGGCTTCCTATAGCACAGTGGGTAAATTTTTGGACCAGAGAGTGGGAGACTAGGGTTCGAAACCGACTTGGTCACAAAGAATTTAATTTTTTTATTTTCGTTTGATATGAACATGTTTTCTCATGTACTTCTATTGTTTAGCTTATTAAAGCCTGCATCAACCCATTAAAGTTTCTAATCGCTTCTCCCCACTCAGCAACACTCCGGTCGAGAAACAGACCCTGGTTATTGGCAGCTCCATAGTCCGAAACGTGGATTTAGGGACTCCAACAGCAATGATTTAAATGTATTCCAGGAACCAGAGCGGGCGACTTAGAATCCTACCTGAAGCTACTTGCTAATGCTAAGGCTAGATACCGTAAGGTCGTGATTCATGTCGGTGGTAATGACACTCGGTTTCGTCAATTGCAGGTTACTAAAATTAACGTTGCTTCGGTCTGTAAATTTGCAAAGACTATGTCAGACTCTGTAGTTTTCTCTGGCCTACTCCCCAACCTGACCAGTGATGACATGTTTAGTTGTATGTCCTCATTTAACCACTGAGCATCTAAGTGGTGTTCTGAAAACAATGTCTATGTAGATAACTGGAGTTCTTACTGGGGGATAACGTGGTCTGATGCGGAGAAATGGTATCTATCCCACCCTGACTGGGGCCGCTCTCCGTTCTAAGAATTTAGCTGATTTTGTTGACCACAGAAATTGACAGTCCATGGTCCAGATTAGGAAGCGGAGTTGTAGTCTTACACACGTCTCTGCTGCTTCTCCTTTATTATCCATCCAAACCCCCATTAACATTGTGTCAGCCCCATGGACCAAATTAAATAAATATAAAAACTCTAGAAAAATAAATCATAAAAATCTTACAAAAATGAACACAGTTACTTTACCAGAACAAAACGATAAAAGGTAATATAAGGTGTAGTTTATTAAACATTAGATCTGTTTTTTTAAGTCTCTGTTGGTTAATGATCTGATAACTGATCATCATATTGATTTATTCTGTCTTACTGAAACCTGGTTACAACAGGAGGACTCATTTAAGGACTAACTTAGTTAAGGACTTACTTGTTAGTATAAATGAATCCACTCCTGCTAATTATTTAAATTTTCATGTTCCTAGAACATCAGGTCGTAGTGGAAGAGTAGCTGCAGTTTATATGTCAGAACTATTAATTAATGCTAAATCTAATATTAGTCATTATTCATTTGAGTCAGTCCCTCAGTCTTTCTCATCCAAAATGGAAATCAGTAAAACCATTACTACCAGCTGTTATTTATCGTCCACCAGCCCCTTATTCTCAGGTTTTATCTGAGTTCTCAGATTTTCTGACTAATTTTATTGAAAACTGATAAAATTATAATAATGGGAGATTTTAACATTCATGTTGATAGTGAAAGTGATAGCTTTTAGTAATCTGAGTCAGTTGGTTTTACTCAAAATGTCCACAGACCTACTCAGTCTCTTCATCACACTGTTGATTTGGTTCTGACGTATGGTGTAGAGAGCAAGAACTTAATGATTTATCCTCACAATCCTGTTCTCTCTGACCATTTTTTAATAACCATTGAGTTTACATTGGCTGACTTTATAGCTACTGAGAGTAAATTTCATTATAGTAAATGTTTATCAGAGAACGCTGTAGCTAAATTTAAAGAATCTCTTCCATCTTTATTTTCCTAAGTCTTACAGAATAATGTAACAGAGAACTGTATCTTAGATGGTCTTGTTGATTATATTACAACTTTAATGCAAACCTCTTTTGATGAAATTGCTCCACTAAAAAGAAAGTTATCGATCGGAGGAAGCCGACTCCTTGGTGTAATTCAGAGCTACGTTCTTTAAAACAGGCATCTAGAAAACTAGAGAGAAAATGGCACTCCACTAACTTAGAGGAATCTTATTTAACCTGGAAAGACAGCCTGCTAACATAAGAAATTCCTTCGTAAAGCTAGAACTGTCTATTATTCATACTAAATTGAAGAGAATAAAAAAAATCCCAGGTTTCTGTTCAGTACTGTAGTAGACTAATGAAAAGTCCTATCTCTGCTGAGCCATGGATCCCTATAACTTTAAGTAGAGATGACTTCATGAGATTCTTTATAGATAAAATAATTTTAATAAGGAATAAAATCTATGCCAAAGTTCCTGCTACTGTCTCTGATTCTCTGTCAGATGAGGCAGCTTTAGTGTCACTAGAACCCGATTAATGTCTGGACAGTTTTTGTCCTGTTGAGCTCTCTGAATTATCTAAAATAATAGCTTCATCCAAACCATCAAGTCTGCTAGATGCCATCCTAACCAGGCTGTTCAACGAAGCATTTCCCTTAATTAATATCTATATTTTAGATGTACTTAATTTATATCTAATGGATGGTTATGTGCCACAGAGCTTTAAGGTTGCTGTAATTAAACCTTTACTTAAAAAACCTGATCTTTATTCAGGAGTTCTGGCCAATTATAGACCTATATCTTATCTCCCATTCATCTCAAAAATTTGTGAGAAAATAGTTGCAAATCAACTACGTGCACATCTGGATAGAAATAATCTATATGAGGAGTTTCAGTCAGGGTTCAGAGCTCATCATAGCACAGAAACAGCACTGGTGAAAGTTACTAATGATAGTTTCATGGCCTCAGACAGTAGACTTGTGTCCATTCTTGTCCTGTTAGATCTCAGTGCTGCATTTGATACTATTGATCACAATATTTTATTACATAGACTTGAACTTGATATTGGGATCACAGGAACAGCTCTAAAATGGTTTGAGTCTTAACTGAGATTTCAGTTTGTTAATGTTAAGAATGAATCTTCTTCTTACAGTAGAGTTTGTCATGGAGTTCCTCAGGGTTCAGTGCTTGGACCAATCCTCTTTTCTTTATATATGCTTCCATTAGGTTAAAGTTACTAAACAGCATGGGATAAATTTCCATTGTTATGCTGATGATACTCAGTTATATTTATCCACGAAACCTGATGAATCCAACCAGTTACTTAAACTACAAGCATGTCTTACAGACATAAAATCATGGATGACTCTTTTCTATAAGACAGAGGTTATGGTTTTTGAACCTGAACATCTTGGGGATCAACTTTGTAGCCTTTCACCTCCTCTGGATGGCATTAATCTGGCCTCCAGTTCTGATGTAAAGAACATTGGTGTTATTTTTGATCAGAATGTGTCTTTTAACCCCTACATTAAAAATGTTACCAGGACCGCCTGTTACGGTGCGCGACAGTGGCTTCTGAATAAATGAAAATGATTTAACACAGTTGTTTATACTTTTAGAAGCTGTTTTTATCCCACAGCTGACCTGCTAAAAAATGACAGATTTTCTTTTCTGGATCTCTGACAGCAGGACTTACAGTGGGGAAAATAAGTATTTAGTCAGTCACCAATTGTGCAAGTTCTCCCACTTAAAAAGATGAGAGAGGCCTGTAAGTGACATCATAGGTAGACCTCAACTATGAGAGACAAAATGTGAAAAAATCTAGAAAATCACATTGTCTGATTTTTTAAAGAATTTATTTGCAAATTAGTATTTGCCCAATAAGTATTTGGTCAATAAC
>NW_013954052.1:28852-30445 GCF_001266775.1 Austrofundulus limnaeus
CACCAGTGACCCACGCGACCCTGAAAAGGAAGAAGCGTGTACAGAAAATGGATGGATGGATGGATGGATATTGGGCGATATGAACTGCAGCTCAAGTGGTCTTTATCCTTCTTTAAAAGCAAGGAAATTACTGCCTGACGCATAGACAGTGGAAATAATTGTGTAGGTAAGGATTACTCAAAAACTGATAACAACAGGGGAGAAAGTAGATCCGAAAATTTCCTAAAGAATTCTGCCGGGAAACCATCTGGTCCTGGAGATTTTCCATTTTGCATGGTTTTAATGGCAGAGTTTATCTCAGCTGAAGAGAAATCTCTTTCCAACTCGTTAGATAGGTCAGAACTTAGTGAAGGGATTTTAACATCTTTAAAAAAATCATCCAATTCAGTAGGGTTAGGTGAGGCTTCGGAGGTATACAGAGATTGGTAAAATCTGCTGAAACACAGATTAATTACTACATTCTCACAACATTTTACACCATGCTTATCATTTATTGCTGAGATATCCTGTTTAGCTGAGCGMWGCCGTAGCTGCTGTGCAAGAAGGCGTCCAGCCCTCTCACCTTGCTCATAGTAGCCATACCTAGATTTGGATATTAAATATTCAGCCTGTTGGTAGATAAGATGTTAAACTCTGTTTGTAGTAATGTACGTTTTTTAAGTGAGTCTTGTGTAAAAGCATGGCAGCATTCCCTGTCTAATTGTAAAATCTGATCTGTCTGTGAATTTAGCCGTTCGATGCTTTTCTTCTTTTTATTTGCACAGTAAGAGATTATTTGCCCTCTCAGGTAAGCTTTTAATGACTCCCAAACAGTGCTGAGTGGCATCCCAGGAGTCCGATTAACATCAATAAAAAACTTAATTTCAGAAGCAAGCACATCAACTAAGTCTTCGTCAGACAAAAGTATCGGATTAAGTCGACAAGGACGATTGACCGATTGCGTAACAGGAACGTTCAGTTTCATAATGAGCGGACTATGATCAGAAATGACTATCGCTCCATAATCACATTCACTCACTAAAGGTAAAATCCATTTATCGAGGAGAAAGTAGTCAATCCGTGAATAGTTCTTATGAACAGGGGAAAAAAAACGAATACCGTCTCAGGGTCGGATTACGAAAACGCCACACGTCAAGCACTCCATAGGTGTTAAGAAATGAATTAATTGACTGAGCCGATTCAGAAACAGAGATCCTCCCCACTGTACTACGATCGAGGGATGATAGCATACAGTTCACATCTCCCCCAATTATGAGATTATGTGTTGAAATGTTAGGTACATTTGAAAAAAGCGTATTAAAAATGTTTGATCATCCCAATTTGGAGCATATACCGAGACTAAAATGACAGGAAGTGCATATAGTTTTCCCACCACAATTACATAACGTCCAGCAGCGTCCGTTTTAACACTGGACGCCGTAAATTGCACCTGTTCAATAACTAAGATGGCCACCCCTCTCGATTTAGATTGGAAGTTAGACTGAAATGCTTGACCAGACCAGCGCTTGCTCAAATTTGCACTGTCTGCCTTACGCAAATGGGTCTCCTGTAAAAAGTAATATTAGCATCAAGTTGTCTTAAATGTGTTATAAC
>NW_013954052.1:30870-33992 GCF_001266775.1 Austrofundulus limnaeus
AACAATAACCAAAAAAAAAAAAAAAAAAATTAAAAGGGGTTCCCTTACTTTGAAGTGTCATTACTGTTTATGCTCCTTTACAGCACTGATAAATAAAATCGCTAACCAAGATCTGGACAGGCCCCCTGTGAAACTCTCGTACATAGAACAAAAAGAGGAATGTTGTCCCTAAGAATAATGTCTAAAATTAAACAAGATATAACGCGGGACATAAAGTTAGAAGGTTCATTACAACCTGACAGTTATAATGGATCGAGGGTTGGACCTGCGGTCAACGCCGGTCCTCGTTGTCCGTCGCCGAGATGATCCTCTTCTTAACGTAGTCCATTGCTTTATTGGCATCCAGGAACTCCTTGCTTTCCTCCCCATGAGAGATGCGAAGCCGTGCAGGAAAAAGCAGGCCATAGCGAACATCACGTCGCTCGAGCCTTGGCCACAGCYGCCGTGTAGTCAGATGTGATGATGATCAGTGTCTCTTTAAAACGAAGAGGACCACGACTCCGAGCCCAACGCAGTATTTCCACACATTCTTGATAATAGTGCAGCTTAGCAACAATAAACCGCGGCTTATCGCCTCACCTGTTTCCACCTGGAGAGCGATGAGCCCGGTCAACCAGTGGCTCTTTATCCACCTGTAGAACCTCTGCTAGCAGTTTAGCCACTGCTAAAGTGGAGCTGGATTATGGCGTTTCAGGAACTCCAATAATCCGCACATTGCACCTTCTCATGCACCCCTTCATATCGTCACACTTCTTTTTGAGCCCAATGACTTCTTTCAATTACAACACGGTGGTGCGCTGAGCAACAACCTCTTTGGACCAGTTTGACAAGCCGTCCTCCACTTCTTTAACGCTCTGTTTAAGTTGGTCTAGGTCTGTGCGCAGTTGCATCGTGCCGTTAGCTACCTCCTCTCTCACCGCTTGTAGCTCCCCTTTAATAAGAGTAAATTCTTCTGCCAAAGCCGCTTTTATTTCAGATTTGATCACAGCTGAGAGATCGGTTTTTATAGCGGAAAGAATGTCAGACTTCAAGGAGAGTGCGTCCGCCTCGCTGCGGGAGGGAGAGGAGGGCGCCGAAAGTCCGGTTTTAGCTGCAGTCAACTCCAAGGCTGCGTCGGGCCTAGCGGCCGTCGAGCTAGAATGTTTGCCTTTCCTCAAGTTTGTCGCCATTCTTCTACTCTTCCAGGCAAGAATCACTCAGGGGTCGAGTCTGGACAGACCAAATGTTCAAAACAGCAAGGACATTTAGTATAGAACCACAAACAGAACAAGTTGGAGCGGGAGCCACGCGCTATACGTCTCACTCCTCCGCCATCTTGCCCCGCCTCTCACGAACAGGTGGAATTTACGCAGCTCATTTACACACTTTTCCTGAAGATAGAAGAGTTTGTTGAATCTGACCTGGCATGTTCGTACGAACCCTTCGTATGAACAAAAGTAAGAGAAATTTAGGATAAGAATAGGAACATGTTCTTGCATGAGGCCCAATATTTTTAAAGGAGCTGAAGAAATCACAAAGTATTTCTATGCAATATATGTATATATATATTTGAAACATGGAAATGTTACAAAAATGCATTCACATAATTCATCTCCTGGATGTGTACAATGTTTTAATAAATGGATGCAGCAGTAACTGAGTTAAGATGATGTAACACTTTCTGAATGAACTAAAACAGAACTTACAGACTGTGTGTGTGGACATTGTGTGTGTTCACAGATTTGTTTCTCTTTTAGTTCTGGACCACAGAAATGCAGTGCATGCATCAAAGAAGACTTGTTTGAGGATCCCACCTCTATTCTCAAGCAAGGTGGTGTAAGTACATTTTTGTCTGCATATTTGTTAAAGTTTCTGACAGCTCCTTTAGAGCTAATTTGTGAAACACTTTGGTCAACCTCACTTTTCAACATGCTAGAAAAATGAAGTTTATATTAAATATAGTCTTAACCTAAAGTTAAAACACCCCAAATTTATGGTCACAGTAGTAAAAAAAACTTTTTAGCACTGCTTTTTAATGTGGTATAACAAATAATCTTCCTAAACTGTACAACTTTAAGTCACCAAATTGTAATGATTGAGACAGAAATGTGAAATGGGGATACAACCGTGAATTTATTATTAAAGCTCAGCGCCACAAGCCCCACCCTAAAGTTTCTGATATTCACTACAGTTTTTAGGGGTATAATTTTTTGTACTCTGGAACTCTTTTTGGGTTCTTTTCCTTTTGTAAAATTTGGATGGTGTAAAGAAGATGATCTAACAAAACTCGACTCATTGAAACAATTCTTGCTGTCAAATACAAGTAGTTAATGAATTGCTTCCATTTTTTGTAACTTTCTTTTTATTGTTTTTTAACAGAACTGTGAGTCAGTAAACATGAACAAGAACACAAGTAACATCCCCTGTACAGAAACAAAAACCATGTAAAACCAAAAATCTAAAAAATATATATATACATCTTTGTACACAATATGCACATGTACATAGCTATTGTTGTAGCTTTATGCTTGTTAATCTGGTACAGCTGTGGGTTATATTCATGCAGCTTATAGAGGCTGAGACGATGCAGTTCGGGTCCAACAGCGTATTTATTCTGCTTACAGCTTGGAGCTCACAACGACATACTGTACATGCAACGGTTGCCCCCCCTAGTGTTCACAGTCTCAACAACAGGTATTGCTTTCACTACAATACACCACAACCACATCCCTCTTTTCCAGAACAGAAATACTTTCTTGACCCATATATTTTGTGTATGAACATCAATCAGTCTTGTATGAACATGCAAAACATTTACAAACTTGCTTTTGATAAACATTCCTTTCCTTTAGTATTCTGTATTTAGGTTACTTCTTATGTAAACAGACTGAATATATTGAGAATACATCAAACAGTACATCTTATTCACCTTTTTAAACAAACAAACCAACAGCAGATGCGTAATGAACTATAACTTAAATGTCCCCTCAATCATCCTTGTACCTGGAGGGGCGCCTGACTGCTCGACCACTGCGTGTGTAACATGTAGGTACAATGGGCCTCATGCAAGAACCGTTCGTACGCACAGATTTGTTCTTAAGTTGTGCGTACGAGTGATTTAGGAGAATTTGTGGCATTCACCA
>NW_013954052.1:34947-37362 GCF_001266775.1 Austrofundulus limnaeus
GCGAACCCTTTGTACGAACAAAAGTAAGAGAAATTTAGGAGAAGAATACGAACATGTTCTTGCATGAGGCCCATTGTTCACAGCTGCAGGAGGAGATGTGTTTGTTTCCCCAGGTGGCTCCTCAGTGGATAGTTCTTCGAAGTCAGATTGTTCATCAGGAGAAGTGTCTCTGAACAAACGTGGTGGATCTTCCTCAGATGTCTCCTGTTTCTCCTGAGCATCTTTCCTGCTGGGGTTTGAACAGTGTTAGCCTGGTTAAAACCAGACCCTGTCCTTCACTTTGCTTCGTACAAGGGTCTAGACTTGCTGCATAGAAAAGTGATTTTTGCAGGAGGCGTGGCCTCTGCTGAAGCATGTGTGTGTTGTCGGTGTGAAGGAGGCTAAGCTAAAAAGCTAACCAGAAATCGCGTGTGCTGTAAACAACCCTACTGAGAGGAGAAATATACCGAGCTGAATGAGACGGCTGTAAGTGAGAGCTGCTGCTTTGTCAGACAAATTTATTTTAATTTGGAAGCCTTATCAACACGGACTGGCTTCATTCTCTTCCTCCACTGCCGTATGCTAAAATAACTAGCAGACACTGCACAGAACATCGATGTCATTCAAAACTCCACCTTCTGTTTGCTGATTGGCCCAGGTAAAATAAACTGCAAGAAAATTGACGTTCTCTTCTCTGATTGTCCCGGCTAAAAATCTGCCAGCGAAATCCAGGGCCGGATTAACACTTCGCTGTACCCTGGGCAACAATTTTCAAGGGCCCCAACATCACGACCCCGGGATTACCATAGTCTGGCAAAATGCAGAGTAAATTATTGCAATATATAGTAAATATACTCAATACTTCAACTTCTAAGGGTATTTTGATGTACAAATGCTCATAGAACTACAAATACACTACTGTGTCCTCTTGTCAAGGACACTCCTTCACATGATGCTATAAAAACAAAACACATCAGTATAATCTGGTAAACATGACTCACTACATTGAGATCGAGGGAAGTGTCCTCCATTTTCACAAAAGTGACGCTTGACATTACGCAACCCTCTCAGTCACCCGACCCGCCTCATGTGGACTGACCATTGAGGAGAAGATCTCAACTCACGTTCACAGTGACAGGCAGCCTCTCTGTGCAGCACAAGAGCTCCAGCAGACAGTTTAACAAAAGCAGGAGAAAACCAGAGATTTTGCTGGTGCCTTCACTCAAGGGCGTAACCATCATCTCAGAAGTGAGGGGGACACATTTTTTAGAGGTCCATTGAGTGATTTATCATCCTCTCTTATTAAATCACACCTCTCCTTAGTGGTTAAAACGCATAATTACTGACAACCACAGTACAGTTCCACTGACTAACTTAAGGTCTTTAAAGTATTTACAAAGAAAATCTAAAGTTTTAGCAGGCAAAATGTAGCCAGATGGAAAATACCATTAGTGTAAGCAAACATAGACTTGAATCAGAACACTAGACTAAGTTTTGCCCATCCTGTCCACTGTTAGCGTTTGTGACAGCATGGAGGAGCAGAAACAGACCAAACAGGGCAACAGCTTACAGCCACCATAGAAACTAATAGATAAACAGCAAGCTGAACTAGATCTGTTTCACAAATTATCTGTAATGTTTTTACAATAGATTAATAACTGTTAATTTCATTCAATAATCATGTAAAACTGCAGATTTATAACAGAAAAATATGTCATTTACAAGCAACAATGATCTAAACCAGACCTGAAGTCAGCCTGTAACTTAGACTTTAGCTAGTAATAAAGTGTATTTATTATTTCTTCTTACTGTCATAAAAAATAAGAATAATAAATATTTACCAGTCACTTAGAAAATGTTATCTGTATACCTGTTATAGGATGAAACTTGTCTCTATTAGCTACTGTAACCAACAGGTCAGGTTCCTCTAACAGAAACCTAAAAATACTTACATTTATAATATTATTTTACATTTTGTTGGTCTAAATATTAATCAGAAACTTTTTTATTGATCAGTCTTTTTATTAAATTTTTTAACAAACCACAAAAAACAACAGACTTACAAAAACAGAAAACAAAACACACACACACCCAAAATCCCTCCCATCCCTCCCGTCTTATACCGGATCCATGAAATGACAAAAATCGATCTTGTATTCATCAAATGATACATGAACAGGTTTGTGTATAATGAAAACATATTTAACCTTTACACAAAATTATCTGCCAAAATTTTTTCTACAAAAGAAATAAATGGCTGCCAAATGTCAAAAAAAAATTGTTTACAGATCCCCTAACAGTATATCTAATCTTCTCTAAATGAATGTAAGACATAACTTCTCTTAACCAATGACCATATACTGGAGGATGTGGATCCTTCCATCGAAGAAGAATAAGTCTTCTAGCAGAAGAATAAGTCTTCTAGCCAGTAGAGAA
>NW_013954052.1:38393-38997 GCF_001266775.1 Austrofundulus limnaeus
GATTAAACGGTAATCGGGAGCAAAGTAAAGCAGAGAGAGAGAGAGCTCGCCGTAACTGATTTCCTCTATAGAATTACCCAAGTAGGAACAGGGTTGTCCTCTCTAAATCAGTACAGTAAGGCTCTAATGTTGGCCGCCCAGTAGTAATATAAAAAGTTGGGGAGTGACAAGCCACCAAGACCATGGGGTAACTGTAGCATCTTACTGCCTATCCGTGGATGCTTTTTATTCCAAATAAAGGACGACAATTCACTATTTAAATTTGTGAAGAAAGTCCTGGTGAGGAACACTGGCACGCTCTGAAATAGATAAAGTAATTTGGGCAATATTGTAATTTTAATCATGTTGATTCTACCCCCAGGGATAGAGGCAGGGATGACCATGTAGCGATGTTCTTCTTAAGGTTCACCAGGAGAGGCAGAAAATTTGCTGTATAAAGATCTTTGTGACGGTGAGTAATCCAAATACCAAGGTATTTAAATTTGGCAGAGCTAATTTTGAAAGGAACTGGACCCATATGCTGCTCTTCTATTGGGGTCACAGGCATCAATTCACTTTTTTGAAGGTTAACCTTGGCTTTGGTGTCGTTTTAAAAACAATGTAT
>NW_013954052.1:39754-46708 GCF_001266775.1 Austrofundulus limnaeus
CACTCCACCCGGTCAAATGCTTTCTCGGCATCCAGCGAGATTAAAATTTCATTGCAATTGTGACCGGGTGGAGCAGAAGTATACAGCACAATAAACAACCGCCTGATATTAAAGAAGTATTGACAATTTTTAATAAAACTGGTATGGTCAGGTGCAACAATTGAGGGATAATCTGTTCGACTCGTTTTGCCAACATCTTTGTAAGAATTKTTACATCAGTATTTAAAAGCGATATTGGGCGATACAAACTGCAGCTCAAGGGGTCTTTTTGCTTCTTTAAAAGCAAGGAAATTATCGCCTGACGCATAGACAGTGGCAATAATTGTGTAGCTAAGGATTCCTCAAAAACTGAGAATAACGGGAGAAAGTAGGTCAGAAAATTTCTTAAAGAATTCTGCCGGGAAACCATCTGGTCCTGGAGATTTTCCATTTTGCATGTTTATCATGCAAATCAGGCAGAGTTTATCTCAGCTGAAGAGAAATCTCTTTCCAACTCGTTGGATAGGTCAGAACTTAGTGAAGGGATTTTAATATCTTTAAAAAAATCGTCCAATTCAGGAGGGTTTGGTGAGGCTTCGGAGGTATACAGAGATTGGTAAAATTTGCTGAAACATTTTACACCATGCTTATCATTTATTGCTGAGATATCCTGTTTAGCTGAGCGCTGCCATAGCTGCTGTGCAAGAAGGCGTCCAGCTCTCTCACCATGCTCATAGTAGCCATACCTAGATTTGGATATTAAAAATTCGGCCTGTTGGGTAGATAAGATGTTAAACTCTGTTTGGAGTAATGTACGTTTCTTAAGTGAGTCTTGTGTAAAAGCAWGGCAGCATTCCCTGTCTAATTGTAAAATCTGATCTGTTAGCAATTTTAGCCGTTCGTTGTTTTTCTTCTTTTTATTTGCACAGTAAGAGATTATTTGACCTCTCAGGTAAGCCTTTAATGACTCCCAAACAGTGCTGAGTGGCATCCCAGGAGTCCGATTAAAATCAATAAAAAACTTAATTTCAGAAGCAAGCATATCAACTAAGTCTTCGTCAGATAAAAKTATCGGATTAAGTCGCCAAGGACGATAGACCGATTGCGTAACAGGAACGTTCAATTTCATAATGAGCGGACTATGATCAGAAATGACTATCGCTCCATAATCACATCCACTCACTAAAGGTAAAATCCGTTTATCGAGGAGAAAGTAGTCAATCCGTGAATAGCTCTTATGAACAGGGGAAAAGAACGAATACCATCTCAGGGTCGGATTACAAAAACGCCACACGTCAACAACTCCATAATTCTTAAGAAATGAATTAATTGAGTGGGCCGATTTAGAAAGAGAGATCCTCCCCACTGTACTACGATCGAGGGACGACAGCACACAGTTCACATCTCCCCCAAGGATGAGATTATGCATTGAAATTTTAGGTAAATTTGAAAAAAAAAAAACGTATTAAAAAATGTTTGATCATCCTAATTTGGAGCATATACCGAGACTAAAATGACAGGAAGTGCATATAGTTTTCCCACCACAATTACATAACGTCCAGCAGCGTCCGTTTTAACACTGGATGCCGTAAATTRCACCTGTTTACTAACTAAGATGGCCACCCCTCTCGATTTAGATTGGAAATTAGACTGAAACACCTGACCAGGCCAGCGCCTGCTTAGATTTGCACTGTCTGCCTTACGCAGATGGGTCTCCTGCAAAAAAGTAATATTAGCATTAAGCTGTCTTAAATGTGTCATAACTTTCCTAAATTTCACTGGACCATCGAGGGATTTCACATTCCAACTCACACAGTTAACTGGGTGACTGTTGGTGAACTTGGTAATATTAGAACTGTTCATGTATGGTCAATTGGACTGTAGTACAATATCTACAAACCATCACAAAAAAATAACCTGAAAAAGACATGTTCAAAACAAATAGATCCCGTATAGTCCCACCCCTTTCTCCTAAGAAAAAACGGAGAACCCAACAAACAAAAAATCCACACATTTGTGCTTATACTGGGGGGGCTTAACTCCCTGCCTGTACTCCCGCCACAACTAAATAACAATAACCAATAAAATATAAAAAGGGGTTCCCTTACTTTAAAGTATTATTACTGTTTATGCTCCTTGCAGCACTGATAAATAAATCACTAACCAAGATCCGGACATACCCCCTGTGAAACTCTCGTACATAGAACAAAAAGAAGAATGTTGTCCTTGAGAATAATGTCTAAAATTAAATCAAGATATAATGCGGGACATAAAGTTGGAAGGTTCATTACAACCTGACAGTTATAATGTATCGATGATGGTTGGACCTGCGGTCAACGCCGGTCCCCGTTTTCCGTCGCTTAGATGATCCTCTTTTTAATGTAGTCCATTGCTTTATTGGCATCCAGGAACTCCTTGTTTTCCTCCCCATGAGAGATGCGGAGCCGTGCAGGAAAAAGCAGGCCGTAGCGAACATCACGTCGGTTGCGAAGAAGACTCCTTACCTCCGTAAACGCCGCTCGAGCCCTGGCCACAGCCGTCGTGTAGTCAGATGTGATGATGATCGGTGTCTCTTTAAAACGAAGAAGACCACGACTCCGAGCCCGACGCAGTATTTCCACACATTCTTGATAATAGTGCAGCTTAGCAACAATGACCCGCGACTTATCGCCTGACCTGTTTCCACCTGGAGAGCGATGGGCTCGGTCAACCAGTGGCTCTTTATCCATCTGTAGAACCTCTGCTAGCAGTTTAGCCACTGCTGAAGTGGAGCTGGATTCTGGCGTTTCAGGAACTCCAATAATCCGCACATTGCACCTTCTCATGCGCCCTTCCATATCGTCACACTTCTTTTTGAGCCCGCCGACTTCTTCTTTCAGTTCCAACACGGTGGTGCGCTGCGAAACAACCTCTTCGGACCAGGTTGACAAGCTGTCCTCCACCTCTTTAACGCTCTGTTTCACGTGGTCCAGATCTGCGCGCAGTAGCATCGTGCCGTTAGCCACCTCCTCTCTCACCGCTTTTAGCTCCCCTTTAATAAGAGTAAACTCTTCAGCCAAAGCCGCTTTTATTTCGAATTTGATTACAGCTGAGATATCGGTTTTTATAGCGGCAAGAATGTCAGACTTCAAGCGGAGTGGGTCCACCTTGCCGCGGGAGGGAGAGGGGTGCGCCGAAAGTCTGGTCCTAGCTGCAGTCTGCTCCGGGGCGGCGTCAGGCCTAACAGCCGTCGAGCTAGAGTGTTTGCCTTTCCTCGAATTTGTTGCCATTCTTCTACTCTTCCAGGCAAGAATCACTCAGGAGTCGAGTCCGGACGGACCAAATGTTCAAAACAGCAAGGACATTTATTATAGAACCACAAACAGAACAAGTCCGAGCGGGAGCCCACGAGACACACGTCTCACTCCTCCACCATCTTGCCCCGCCTCTTAATCAAAAACATTTATAATATTATTTTACACTCTAGGTCTAAATGTTAATCAGAGGACAAAGTAATATTTAAGTTTGTGTTAAATTATATCATGATTTAACAGTGCTAAACTCTGCATATATGTTCCACAAGCTAATATCTGCTAACCAGTTCAATAAATAACAGTGATTACATCAACTTTATAAGATTATTTTAATTTCAAATTGTTATATTATTAGCTTCAGTTTTGCTCAGATCACATTGAGCTAAATAAGATCAAATCTGCTTACTTATGTTGTAAAATGAGTTTTCCTGTTTATCTTCCCTTAATAAATCCATAACACAAAAAGCTTTTCTGACATGATTTGAAACATTAGATTATATAAACTGTAAAACATTGATAATAATTGTGTTATTTTTATTATTAATAGTTTTAATGATTTCTACATGTTCAGTCCTTTTTTTCTGCTCTGTTGCCAACATGTACAGTAATGGGAAATCCAGACTCTTGACAGTCGATACAGCCAATCACACGGCCATGTGGTTTCTGAGCTCTCCAGTTGTTATATACATGTAAGCAAATTATTCCTTTGCTCAATGTTGGCTCATATGACAAATAATGGCATAAATATAGAGTGACACAACTATAAACACATTAACATTTTAGTAAATGTGACCGCAAAGATGTGCAAAACTAAGCAAAATAAAGAAAATTTGTATGACCCATACCTGCTGTCCTTAAGAACACTAATAATGCAGTAGTCAAGTAATATATGAAAATAAATAAACAAAAATGCTATCTGTTCTGTCTCCTCCCTGATTTTGCTCTTTGTAAGATTTATTTCAAATATGTGGAAAGCAAGCCAGCACAACTACTGCAGAAATGAAAGATGATTGGGTTGGCATTAACTAACTGTGTTGGCAAGGGATGTAACAGGTAACAACAACTAATCATGTTAACTAGCTGAACCTTATATAATGTGTAACTCCTCATCATTTAGCTAACATTATCTGCCTCCAACAGCATGACTCAACTTACATGGTTAGTTTGGTAAAAACTGTGCAAAGTTTTAGTTGCTCTTAAACCGTGAGGCTCTGCTCAACGGGCGGGTCAGTCAGCAGGACGTCTCCTATCCGTCATCTGCAGGAGTAGCTTGCGCACGCTTATGGTGCGTTCAAAGACGGCTCGGGAAAACACATTACCACATGTTAATAATGGATAAAACAGCAGTGAGAAAAGTGTGGGGGACATAAAGCGCAGATGCAGGAAGTGCGGGGAGACATGTCCCATGCGTATCCCGCATCCGTATGTCCGTGCCGTCACTGCCCAGGGCCCTTTTGGAGATGTGGGCCCCTGGGTAAATGCCCATTTTCCCATCTGGTTAATCCGGCATTAGCGAAATCCTTGTCAATGGGAGAAATCCCATACGGAGCAGTGAAGGGAAACTAGAATTGAGCGGAGCTGCGTAGGAAGGCAAGGGCCAGGCTGGAACAGTGTAGGAACGTGGCTCTTCTCTCTGGTGGATAACAACTGCTGGCTCCCAGCCACGCTGTGTCTGCAAGTGCACTGTGTTACCTGGGTTTAACACTGGTAGTGACTTTGCACATTCATGAAAGTGTTGTTTCTGGCGGGCCCGCATGTCTATTATTTTGTTGGGAATGTTATGTGGGGTAGATTGTTTGAGCACAGCACTAGAACATGGCAGTTCTAGTGCTGTGCACAAGACTCTTCCCGTCAACATTTGAGCAGGTGACATGTTCAGTCCTGTGACATTATTCATCTCCTGGATGTGCTCCCACAAAGTTGCAAATACTTTCATCTCAAAGCTGGTGAAAGGAGCATGATCACTTACTATCTCCTTGGGAATCCCATGTCGCGCAAAGACAGACTTATCTTTTGTATCACTGACTATGCTGTTTTGTCTGGTAGATTCAGGATATTTAGTCAGGTAGCCCACTAACAACAGGTATGACTGGCCATTTAGCTCAAAAATGTCTGCCCGAAGTTTCATCCATGGTAGCTCTGGGATTACATGTGGGATAAGTGGTTCCACTTGGTGTCTTGGTTGCATTTGTTGGCACTGTGCACATTTCTCAACCATTGTTTGTACATCACGTGCCATTCCAGGCCAGTACAGTACTTTGCGTGCTTTGGCTTTACTTCTTGAAGAGCAAGGAGAATACATTCCTGAAGTTTTGTGGTATCACAGTTTTGTCCCCAAGCATAACAATGCCTTTGTGTATGTTGATATTATGTTGCATTGGCCAGTAGCTGGGGAGGGATCCATCCAAGCTTTTCATTTGTGTAGGCCAGYCGTTCATGTGTTTTTCACACACAGCTTGTAATACACTGTCTGCTGCAGTTGCTTTTTTCAGCTGGTTGCGTGTGTCCTCACTTAAGGCATCTGTGGCTTCTATGGCATACACAACTCTTTCCTCACAGGGATTCTCATCAGCATGGTCATTGTCGCTGATTGTTATTATGGCTCGTGAAAGAGCATCAGCAATGTGCATGTGTTTATCAGGTGTATATGTGAGATCATACCTCTGTAGCTGGAGGAGCATTCCTTGCAGCCTTGCTGGTGCTTTGCAGAGTGGTTTACGCATGATCACTTCAAGAGGTTTATGATCAGACTGGACTGTCACTGGTCTCCCATAAGCATATTGGTGAAATCTTTTAGTGGCAAACACAACTGCAAGCAACTCTTTTTCTATTTGTGCGTATCTCTTTTTGGTGTCTGTGAGTGCACGTGATGCATGCACACAGGGTGACCTTCTTGTAGCAGACACGCTCCCAATCCATCTTTTGAAGAGTCAGCTTGCAGTATTAGCGGCTTTTTGAGGTAGTAGAACCTCAGAACTGGTGCTTGTGCGAGGGCAGCTTTGAGTGTCTGTAGAGCCTCACTGTGGTGTGGTTGCCACTGTCACACAGTGTCCTTTTTGAGTAGTTGTCTTAAGGGTGCAGTAAGTGACGCCTCATTTGATATGTACTGTGCTAAGAACTTTGTCATCCCTAGTAAACATTGAAGACTTTGTTTGTCCTCTGGGGTGGGCATATCCAATATGACATTAATCTTTGTGTCATCGGCTTTCTGGCCTGCTGTTGTGATAACGTGCCCCATATATTTTACAGTGTTCACTTTGAATTGGATTTGTCCTTATTAAATTTCACATTTGCTGCTTTTGCTCTCTCCATTATTTCTGAAGGATCTCATCATGTTCGCACTCTGTTTCCGCTGCAATGATCATGTCATCTGCTATGATGAACGCGCCAGGAATGTCTCCAAATGTTTCGCAGTTCTTTTGCTGAAACACTTGACTTGCAGATTTAATTCCAAATGGAAGCCGGAGGAAGCGATATCTTCCCCATGGTGTGTTGAAGGTGCATAGTTTCTTTTTTTCATTCAAGTTTTTATTAAGGAACAAGTACTACATGCATCTCAACTGTTTACAAAAAGTGGTATATTCTTATACAATCGTCTATTAACATTGTTATTGTTATATTGATGTAGTATATCCCCCGTCCTCGGTATTTAGTGTTCCATTTATCCCCCCCCCCCCCCCCC
>NW_013954052.1:47212-50446 GCF_001266775.1 Austrofundulus limnaeus
TAAACAGGCTGAGGTGAGAGGAGAAGTGAAAACACAGAGTGAAAACTGATCCCTTTCATGGAATTTAAGATAAAAAAAACCTGCCGGCCTCTGCCTCTTCTTCTTTCCCTTTTTAATTGCTCTATAGAACAACACGCACCAACAGTACATCTGGGGGTGGGGGTGTGTGTGTCAGGGTCTTTACTCCCATCCCGTCCCCCGACTGCCATTTGGGGAGGGGGTCCTGAAGAAGGGCGGGCTGCCTGGTGCGGTCCTGGGCTGTGGGTGGGCTCGGAGTTTGGACGGTTGCCGAGGGCGGGGCTGGCTCTCCGTCCTCCCTGGTGCTGCTTGGTCTCCTGAGGTGTGGCTCTTGGTTCCTGTGGGTGGCCCCCTGGCTGGGGTGGCTGCCGGGTTCTGGGTGGTGGACGGCTGGGGGTTTGCACTTGGCCGTTGGCGGTGTGGTCATGGGTGTAGCTTCTCTGCGGCGGGGGGCTGGCCGGGCGTCCTAGAGCGGCCCGGACCGGGCCTTGGCTATCTGCGCCTCTCCACCTCAGAATGATTGGGTCTACCTCCTGGGTTCGGGTGTGTGCTGCCTCCAATGGGGGTGGGTGCATGTCCTGGACTTGGGGGGTATAGGGTGTGTATCGGGGGTATGAGTGGATTGTGGCGTCCTTGTATGTCTTTGATTGAGTGGGGGTGAGGATGAGGGTGGGATGGTGCGATTGTGTATGTGTATGTTTGGGTATTTGTCAGGCTGCGGTCTGGGCTGCCCCTCCTGCTGGTTTATCTGGGGGCCCGCTGCTACTCAGCCCCCCGGTGGGGTGTGCGGCTGGCCGCCGGTGTGCTGGGTGTTTCCGGGGTCTGGTGACTGCCTGCTGGGGCTCGGGGCCTCTGGCCCTGTCGGGCTTTGGCCTGGAGGGGGTGCGCCCTGGGGGCCCGGACCTCTGTGCCCTTTCCTGGATCTGCTCTGGTGTGGCAGGTGCCGGTGGGGCCCATGAGTTTGTCGCTGCTTGCCCCGGGGGCTGTGTGTGTGGTCGTTGGGGGGGACTCTCCCAATTCTCCCCTATGGTCTGATCTGGGGGGTGGGTGGGCGGATCTTCCCGTGCGGGTGCCCCTTGGGGCTCTGCGCTCGGGATCCCTCTCGTGCCCTTGGGCTCTGGTCTTCCCTATGTCTGCCTTGTGTGTTGGGGGTTGGGTCTTTGGTCCTCCACAGTCACTATTAAATATTCTGTTGGAGAAATCTTGTATATACACGCATGTTCACAACCGCTCACAAACAGGTGTTCTGATCCGGGGGGTTCTGACTGGTCACTGAGTGTGTATATATGTCTGTGTGTATATACTGACAATATTTATGAATGTAGGCATGTATGTATGTATACCTTAATAYATGTATGGGTATGTGTATATATTTATATATGCCCTCCATGTATTTATCCATTTATTTTTCAGATGAGCGGAGAGATGTTGGGTGTGTGGTCCTGTGTTGTTTTTGGTGTATATTCAATATACTTCTAATTGCTATTTCAATCTTTCTAATTACTTCTCTCTCTGTTTTTCTCTCTTTCTCTATTTTCTCTTAAAAAAAAGAAGTCACTGATGACGAAGAAATAAACTAAATAAACTAATAATATTTGGTTTCGTTTTCTACTGACGTGACAAAAAAAAGTCTCCTCCACAGACTACTATGCCACGTGATTTAGTTATCATCATGTCAAAAATATGTTTATAAAATTTCCACTCTGAACCTGGCGGGACTGTTATGATTTTTGTCTGTGTTGTTTTTATTTTTAGTTTCTGTCATGTTCATGTTTCCTTCCTCCTGTCTTGCCCTTGCTCCAGCCCCACCCACTCACACCTGATCCTCATGTGTCTCCCTCAGGTATTTTCTGTTAGTAATTGTTGTCTGTGTATTTAAGCCCAGTCTTGTCTCTGTGTCATTGTCTGATCGTTGTTTGTTTGTATGTCTCTTGCTCCTGTTAGATTCTTGTTATGCCCTGGCTTTCTTGTTCCTGATTTTTGTTATTTCTCTGCTTTTGCCACCACGCTGGCTTTTTATTTAATAAATTTTTGTTAAAACTTTCTAGCCTGCCTGTCTGCCTGCAATTGGGTTCACCCTGCCTCCTAGCCTTAACAGGGACATACACATTGATAAAAGTAATTTCTTGTCCCTCAAGTCTGCCTACTACTATATGATATCTACCATCTTTGTCTTTATATTCATGGATCATCTCAAATATGACCCTCTGGGATATTAAAAGAAATTTTAACTGCATCCTCTTTTGTTTATTTGATTTAAACTTATTTGCCTTCTACGGAAGCATATTGCTATCACGCAGGAAAAAAAAATCCGAGCGCTATCACGTTATAACGTGATACGTATCTATTTAAAACGTGATAGTATCTTGTTAAACGTGATAGTATCTTGTTAAAACGTGATAGTATCTTGTTAAAACGTGATACGTATGTTGTTAAAACGTGATAGTTATCTTGTTAAAACGTGATACGTATGTTGTTAAAACGTGATAGTTATCTTGTTAAAACATGATAGTTATCTTGTTAAAACGTGATAATTCTATGTCTAGGAAGTGGCGGTATTATGCTAGGCTAGTACAGTGCCTGACATGATTAGGTCCGGTTTCCCATCATGTTTGGTCTACACACGGATACGGATGCTGCTGTAGTTTTTGCCCCTCTWTCAGGCAGTTTTGGTCCTGGGTCTCCTAAAGGCTGTTTCAGGTCTGATCGGATCATCACAGGAAGATTCTGCCCGTGGTTATAGGATGTTTACAGTTTCCCTGACAACGGGGAAGTTCTGCTAAAGTTAGCCAGCTGCCTTCTCAGGGTTATATCACAAAAGTACTGAATCGATTTATGTTGAACTTTTAGGAAATGTTTATTATTCTTTCAAAAACGTTTATTACACCACAGAAACATCTGAATAAAGTTTGAAACATTTCAGAGTAAGAGCGGGGCTGCGGCTCCCATGATTGTCATTCTGTAGATGAAGCTCGCCACACGGGGACATTTCTCTGCAGCAAGCCGCTCGGAGGTTTTCTCCAGCCATGCGATTACTAATCTGTGCTCTCAGTTTCTGCAATCAGTGCGCGCAGATTGTGTCGACAGGTTGGACGCATGGTACGTGTGGTACAATCTGTTTTGTTGTATCCGGTTTTATTGTGAAAGGCTAAACAGGAAGTGAACACTGTGAGTGCGGAGACAACTTGTTGTTTCGGGATTAGTTGTTGCTCGAAT
>NW_013954052.1:51931-55619 GCF_001266775.1 Austrofundulus limnaeus
AGAACTGTTCTTGTTAATTTGATGAAAACATTTTAAATATCCAGTGCACTCACATCAGAATAATTTTAGATTTGTTGTTTGAATAATCAATTAATCGAAAAAATAATAGTTAGATTAATCGATTAGAAAATAATCGTTTGGTACAGCACTAAATTCATTTTCTGTAATGTACTGATAAACGTTAAACTCCGGGATGACAGCACCTTCAGCTGAGGAGGAAAGGAGGACAGAGAAACTTATTTCTAGCAGCAGAGCTAGAAAGGAAATTGGATGCTGGTTATTTGTATTTGTTTTTCAATGTCCTACAGGCTCTGATGTGTTTAAAGGAGACCAATAATAGGTCCTAGAAATTTTTATGGTATGTCTTTGGGCTATCCAGACCATGTTCGTTCAATTTAATGCACAAAATAATTCTCAGATAATAAAATTTCCCATTTTCTAGTTCTGCCTGCTCTGACTTCTGTTCAGAACGCGCTGTTTATGTTAATGAGCTCCGTTGGTAACGCCCTCCAAACTCGGTCCTCCAGAGCCAGCGTTTACGTTAGCATGGCTAGAAATAGCAGAAGCTCCACTGTGCAACCTTATATATGAGACCCATGAGTCAGACTCAGAGGCAGAGTCGTGGTCGCAGCTTTTTGTTTTCCCCCTCCTCTGTCGGAGCTCTGCGCTCACTCTGCATGCTGTTACCAGGGCAGGTAATTGGAGCAGCAGCGGTCAAAATACCTCAGAAACTCGAACAAATAGGCTAAAGCTAAAAACAATAGAGGTACATGAGAAAACATGTTCATAATGAATGAAAAAAAATTTAATTGTTTGTGTCCATGTCGGTCTCAAACCCTGGTCTCCTGCTCTCTGGTCCAACACTCTACCCATTGCCCTATTCGAAGGCTTGTTATATATCAGATATGTAGATATAAAAGAAGTTTTATTCTCTTGGCCGCCAAATTTACCGCTTTAATATTCCAGGATGTAAATCTAATCTAACCTGCCATTTTTACACAGTATTTCTACTATTTTACCCTCATCCATCTTTCCAAGTTGTGGTATATTATGCCAGTAAAGGTGGCACCACCTAAGGAGCCGTGCCAACATGTACTTGAGGGAAAAGAGAAAACAAAACAAATTCAGAACCTCAACAAGAAGAAAATGGTTCTCCATATCCCCTTAAACTTAAAACTTAAATGACAACATAGTGCGTCCGTGAAACTCAGAGTCCTCTTCCGCCTCCTACCATATCCCTCTTCCATCCCATAATCTCCCAAAGGTCTACTGTTCTATTATCTTATATAATACTTAGATGAGCATGTATTAAATTCAAGTCCCTATGTGTCCAAAGTTGCACAAAGAAAAGGAGTTAAACATCCTTCCCTTATTTAAACTAAATTCTAGTCCCCACAATAAAAGAATATTTACATCTCAAATTATGTTAATATCCCAATTAAATGTAATAACTTTGTACCTTTTATGCCACCACTACTTAAATATTCTTTAACATTTCTTTCTTTAAAACACAAGACACTCGTGTAACATAATTATAAAAGTTACATTTCTTTGTACTTTCAAAAAATATGAACTCTAACTAACCAATATGGTAACTATAACTTAACATGTCTACTCCTACCAATCCAGGTCCAAGGTCTTTCATGATTCTCTGAAGAACAAATGTCAACTAATGTCAATCTTGAGCTTAGTTCAGTAACATCTGCAGTGATTCATGATGTCTTCTGAGTCGAGAACTTCATGCATCTCTCCCATACATGAAGCTTCTCACCTCTTCCGGGGAAGCGAAGGAATGCCCAATGTTATCTGCCACCACTCTCAGTATGGCTGGATATAGCATAGTGTAGCGGAGCACTTTCTCCTGCTGCTGTTTCTTCACCATGTCAAACTTTTTGTGCTTCTGAATGATTTCCTGTGAGAGGTCTTGAAATAAGGAGATGCTCTTGCCCCTCCGTTCTACACGCTCCTTCTCCCGGGCTGCCCGCAGCACTGCCTCTCTGGCTCCAAACCTCAGAAAACGTACCAGGATATGTCGATCTCTGTTGCTCCGCTGCTGTCCAGTTCGGTGTGCTCGTTCGACCGCCAGGCCCGGGCCCATCTCGATATCCAGTGCTTCCTTGAAAAACATCTTTATAAATTTCTGCATATCTCGTCCTTCAGCCCCTTCCATTATTCCGATTATACGGACATTGTTACAGCGGCCCGCATCCTCAAGATACGTTACTTTCTCCTGCAGCTGAATATAGCCTTTGTGGCTACGTCAACCATTAGCTCTCATCCCGTTCTTTATCCTCCAGGGCTGAAATACGATTCTCAGCTTCCTCCACTCGTGATCCAAATTTCTCCACCGCCGTTTGCACTGCCTCTATGCTTGATTTTAGATCACTTTTGGTTGCAATATTCTGCAGCAGCATTTTGATACTCATTAGCTCAGCTGCTGTATCCATCGGTGTTGAATCCGGAGTGGCCACCATGTGCGCTTCTGTGTTCTCTCGGGTTTGTCGATTTACACTTCTTAATCCGTATTGAGTAAGGATTTTCTGGACTTGTTGCATATTAAAATAAGATTACGATCCCTTACATGCTCACATTTAATGTTTTACGTCCAATAATTTAATATATTAAATGGGGGATATGGTGAACGGCCCCGCAGTGATCTCCTCACGCAGCCATCTTGGGTGCTCGCTTCATCGGAAGTCTCGTATTGCTTCCATTTTTTAATTTAAAAACATTTGCACCAGGTGTTGCAATGAGATTGGAAAGTTGTGATGAGGTACAGTCTGCGTGGGAAAAGCAGAGTAAAAGCCTAAACATAATCCAGTGTCAGCACTGTAAGGTAGAAGTCTTCTTTTGCATTTCCATGCCTGTGTTCCACTGCACAGATCCAGCTCTGCAGACATATTTGGACTGCTTTGTAATTGTTGCATTAGCTTCAACAATAGCTGCAACAACAGCTGGAACAAAAGTTGGAATGGCTTTAACCTTGTTCTTCTCAGATCATACGTGCAGGAGAAATTAGAGCCAGACAGCTGACAAAAGCGAGTTTAGAGCATTCTATCCTCCAGTAAAGTGATACAGAGGTCTTGTAAATCTACACTTAAAGTATCATACCATGCTTTTAAATCTTTCTTTTTCACGTCTAAATCATTCACTTATGGTCTATTTAAAATAAAACTGCAACGCTTTGGTCTTAATTCCTCGTTTTTGTTGCTCCACAGACTCCTTGCATTACTCGCTTTTACCCGTTCTGAGTTGCGCCTCAGAGCAAGCTGTTTTGGTGCGGTCTCTTTAAATACAAGTGAGATATTTCAAACTCCGCCCCCTCCAGGTCGCTGTGCATTCGACTCCACCCCGTTCGGCCATGTTTGTAGTTTCTTAGCAAAAACACAGTTATCTAACGACTAAAAATGTTTTTAAGATAAAATAAGATAAGATAAATCTTTATTGATCCCACAGTCTGTAAATTTGCACATTACTGCAGCTTAATACAAGAGAGGCACATATACACACATATACATAAACACATATGCTTATTTATATACATATATACACCGTGAAGTACAGTACAAAAATGAATGTATGTGAAGGTGCATATTAGTGATGGCAGGTGGTAAGAAAGTATAAAGATATCAACAACAGTAGACGTGTCAATCCAGCCTTACATGTACAAGCCAGAGTCTGACCCAGA
>NW_013954052.1:56619-57963 GCF_001266775.1 Austrofundulus limnaeus
ATGTATCAGTTGAATGAACTGTCTGAAATATAATCATAAAACAAAATTAGGAAGCACTATTTTGAACAGTAGCAACAAAAAACTGATTTTGAGGAAAAACGCCTTAAATTTTTAAGATTTTCCCTGTGAGCTAGCAAAGTGTTTTTTTTTAGCTGGGAAATCTCAATATTCAAATATAATTTGAGGTTTCCTCTTTATAAGAACATCAAAAATTCCTCATTAAAATTACATCAAATTAGGATTCAGAACAAATATTTATGTGTTTTTGTAACCAACAAGACAAATTAAGTCATATATATGAATTTAATTATGATATCAGAATGATCCAGGTATCAAAATGTAGCTTTTAAAGCCAAGAATCTGAAAATGTAATTAGGTCATTTTGACCAAATTCGACTTAATCCTCATTTTGATATGATGGGTCACAAATAYGCAACCTCATCACACTGAGTCATCTTGTCCTGCACGTCCTTTCTGCAAGATGTGTGGAAGTATGTGTGCTCCTGTTGTGAAGGGTCCTCACACTGGGTGTGGACTGAGTTTAGATGTGATGCAGAGGGTGGTTTGAAGATATAGCATCAGGACGTGATGTGAAGATGTGGCATCAGGAGGTGGTGTGGAGATGCTGGCCTTGTCTGGGACAACTGGAGATGAATCCACAGCGCAGTCTGGAAAACATCAACAACATTAAAATGTACACAGTCTTTACATAGTAGAAACAATAAAGTGACACTTATTTTTGTAATTTTTGTTTAACATTGTGAGGAAAGTTTCTCATTCAACACTTTCACACATCACATGCCCTTGTGACACGACTTTGAATAAGGGAGATATAATTGAAGTATGGATGATTTTGATTTATTGAAATCAAGTTGGCATACTAAAAGTGACTAATKTGGTAAGACTTACTTAGGGTTTCAGGAGTTCTGATAGGCTTCTCCCTTCTTGAACTTGGGAAAGAATGATCTGCAGACGTGCATTTTCATTGAAATGCATTGCAGCCAGGTACAGTCTGGTTAAAATAGCATAAAAGAATATTACATGTTCAAAAAGAAAAAAATTGTATAGGCCTTCTGGACGGGTTCTTCTCTAATGAAACGTTTCGTCTCTCCTCCAAGAGACTTCTTCAGTCAAAGTTTCAGGCAAATTTCAGGCTTTTAAGCACTGCTTCCATGTGACTGATACATCACATGGCTACTGTTGACACCTAATTAACACCTATTGTTAACAGGGGGTGGAGTGATACTGGCAATAGCCGCRCTGTAGGAGGGGGACAACTGAAAACGGAGGCCTCCACCTCTGTTTAATGATGGACGGTCTTTCTTCACAAAAATGGCTTCTTTT
>NW_013954052.1:58963-61888 GCF_001266775.1 Austrofundulus limnaeus
AGTCTTGTTCAGCTCAGTGTACTTTTCTCCTCTCAGTAGGGTTGTTTACAGCACATGCGATTTCCGGTTAGCTTCTTAGCTTAGCCTCCGTCACAGCGACATACGTCGCAGCCAACTGATCCAATCATTTTAAACTTCAGCAGAGGCCACGCCTCCTGCAAGAAATCGATTCTCTATGCATCAAGTCCAGACCCTTGTACGAAGCAAAGTGAAGGACAGGGTCTGGTTTAAACCAGGCTAGTTCTTCTGTGATGGCTCCACTATTTCAGCTGCAGACAAACAGTCTTCTGTCCCGGTGCTACAGAGTAAATGTAGATGATGGAGAATCCTCTCAAAGCCAATGTGATCTATATTTGCCTCACACAGAGCACAGCACAACGCTGACCTGTAAGAAGTATCAATATTTTTATGCAACATATGTTCAGCTAAGCCCAGCACAGATGGAGAAGTTGACCCAAGACACCCAGGTACAGAGTGCATCACAGCTATGGCATGATTCAAGAAAACTGCGACTGACTGCGAGTACTGCAAAAAGAGTACCCAAACGGAGTGGTACTAAACTTCAGAAGTTCCTTAAAAAACACTTGCTCCCCACCTTCACTGGAAACACAGCCACTAAATATGGAAAATAAAATGAGGAAAAAGCAATACAGTCATTAGAGGCTGAAGGACACACTGTGGAGCGGAGAGGCCTGGTGGTGTGTCCTGATCGTCCCTGGTTTGGAGCAAGCCCAGATGGAGTTTTGGACTCAGCGCAGCTCCTAGAGATCAAATGTCCCCTAAAAAGCGTCATTTCCCTTGCCAAATTTTTTTCACATCCAAATGGTGACATCAGATGCTTAGAAGATGGGAGGTATCTCATTCTTCCCTATGGGCAAAATAGATACTACCTCCAGGTGGTTAAATATCAGTATTAGCTAATGTGAGAGTTACTTTGTAAGCTTCATTTAAATAATTTATCATTCTACATTAATTCGTCCAGGTCCAGCTGACAGTGATATGCCTTGGACTGGAGAGCTGCAAGATGGTTATCTGGACACCAACTGAGCACCTGGAGCTTGACATTTCTTTTGACAAAGACTTTACTGATTCACAAATTAAGCAACTTGAGAACTTTTACTTTTGACACATGCGTCCAACATTAGTAGATGAATTTGTTGCAAAGAAAATTAATCTCTGCCCAAAATACCTGGATCTCTTAAAAATACAGTAAACGAAAAAGAAAAAAAAATAGACAGGAAAAGACCTTTAAAAAAAACCTGATAATGATAAAAGGTGACAAATTTAGTTAGAAACAGCAGTTTGATCCGAAATTAACTAATATATTGCAAAAAAAAATAACAACCTTGTAAGAAGGCTAACAGCTAACTAACAACAACTATTGTACATAACAAATGAATTATTTTAGCAAATACTTTTCTAATGTAATATAGTTAACATTGCATCCTTTAAAAACATGTTAAGAGTTGTTTTACAATGTTTACAGCAAGTACAGTACATGCTTGAGAAAAATGTTTACATTTAATCACTTCTCACTTGAAATAAGCTCAGCTCTTAAATTCACTGATCCTGAGGATTTTGTCAATTTTAGGCACCAAGTTAATTGGCACTGTCTGAGAGAAAATCTTGTACACCTTCAGGCGCCTTATTGCTCACTCAACATGAATGCGCGCATGAGCAATGCGACGTGTGCGAGTCACCTCCTCGTTGATCAGCTGGCATCCTTTGCCTGTGAATGCTGGAATGATTAGATTGACACCACGCTCTTCCAGCAGGTCCCTCACTGTGAAACCACGGTCACTCATCACCTCATCTCCAGCATGCAGGTAGTCCAGAAACCCAGAATTCTGTGTTATGTACCTGTCACTGCATTTACCACCATAAGCATCTGAAATAAACATGATTAGTCCAGAGGGAGAAACTGCCAATAAATTAATTAGTTTATTTTATTAACCGTTATTTTACCAGGCAAGTCCCATTGAGATCTCAGATCTCTTTTTCAAGGGCGGCCTGGGCCTGAATGCAACCTATTGTACATGTTTTGGGGGGTGGGGGAAACCGGGGTACCTGGAGAAAACCCACGCAAGCACGAGGAGAACATGCAAACTCCACACAGAAAGACCCCAGGTCCGAACCGGGGATCGAACCCAGGACCTTCTTGCTGTGGGGTGTCTGTGCTAACCACTGAGCCATCGTGCTGCCGAATATTTCACAGTGTTATTTGCATAGTAGTGACTGTATGATTCATTTCTGGAGTCCAAGTTTTTAGCTTTCTGCAAAACTGTCTCTGTGCAGTCAATGACACAAGTTTTGTTTGAAAAGTGCTCTTTAGAAGCAGTTGGCAATGTTGCTTTAATTGTTTCACGGGGCAACTGTAGAATAAGGTCCTTGGTTTGTTCTGACATTATGTCAGTCCACATTCCAATAGTCTTACTAACCTGACCCTGTGAGATTTTGAACCTCCGTGCTAAAATCAGCCATGACAAAGTTCTGTCTAAGCTTCATCAAAGTAATTAGAATTTGGTCCACCACAGGCATTCTTCAGGAAGAAGGAGCAAATGGCTTAAGGCAAGACACAAGTGTGTGAAACTCAGTGAGTGGGATCCCTGTGTACAAAAGAGAGTCTTCATCAGTCTACAAAATATTGTATGCAGCAGAGTCCGGTATTGCTGGGGATGGTGCACTAATTCTGCATGTGACCATGGGCCCTTTGGAATAGGAGTGGTCCTCCATCCCTGGGCATGACCACTGTATATATACTATGTATATACACTCACCGGCCACTTTATTAGGTACACCTGTCCAACTGCTTGTTAACRCTTAATTTCTAATCAGCCAATCACATGGTGGCAACTCAGTGCATTTAGGCATGTAGACATGGTCAAGACAATCTCCTGCAGTTCAAACCGAGCATCAGTATGGGGA
>NW_013954053.1:0-649 GCF_001266775.1 Austrofundulus limnaeus
GCCGTGGACTCGGCCCGTCCAGAGTTAGCCAACAAGACCTGGACCTGGTAAGAAAATGGCGTTAGCTGCATAAAGATCCGAGTCTCTGTGCCTGCATTATTTTTGAACTCATCTGTCCTCTGCTTGTTTTGTGTTTGCAGTTGAAAGGCGACATGGCTGCAGGATTTGGGGAGGCTCTGCAGAGGAAACTGCTCGAGGTAGAAGGCCTTTACAGTCAAGTCCGTTCTCGCTACACCTTCATCCAGGCCCTCGTTCGTAGAATCCGTGGCCTGCTCCGACACCCCAAAGGATAAATGATTTCTTTCTGAAAGATTTGTAGCTTCTGACTCGTTTGGAGAAAAGCACCACCAGAAAACAGACTTTTTTTACGTTTAAAGGTTTATACTAACTCTCCCATATCTTGTATGCAGTTGGTATAGTGTGGCACATTTAGGGTCACATTTCTAATTATGTCAACTAATACTGCTGTTTGAAGAACACACTTGGGATATTTTGACGTGAACTGATTTTGATATTTTGGTTCTCTTTTTTTTCGGTATTGTGAAAATAAAAATTTTCTAAGTATGTAAAATTTTTGAGTCAAAGTGTGGCTAAATGAACTGCATTAGGATTTATTCACCTGTTATGACATACCGAAATCAGTTTAAAC
>NW_013954053.1:6612-17860 GCF_001266775.1 Austrofundulus limnaeus
TGTGTGTGTGTGTGTGTGTGTCTGGTGAATTTTTGGTGAAAACAAGCTTGTTCTTCATACAGTGACGTTACTCAGTGGGTAGAGAATCCAGAAATTTTACTCAAGTCAGAGTAGCGATACTTCCTTATAAAACTAAAGTAAAAGTAAGATGTACAGCATAGTAAAAGTACTCCTAAAAGTACCTTTTTTTTAACCTAACTCTGGACCTAGATCATTACATGTCAGATTGGAGAGTTAAATTAGATGTTTGCTCCAAAGCAATGGTTGCCAAACRTTTTGTAGTTGTACCTGGCCTGAAGCTCCAGAGCCCTCTCCTTGCCCGACACCTGGAAGGTATGAGGGTAGTCGTCATTGGTTGTTTCCTGGACYTTCAGGCCGTCGATCCCAATCCGCGTCCTCACGGTGTACTTGGGTCCTCCCAGGCTGAACTTAGGCACGCAGTATAACAGCATGTTGTTGAACTGATAGAGAGAAAAGAAGTTGAGCTACAAGAACAGAAAAACCAGCAGCAACATCAGGAGTTAAATATCTGTCTGAGCTGAAGGGTGAAGTTTTAAACTCTGCAGGTTACTTGAATGATTCACCTGGGACACATTCAAGCAGCTAATAAGAACCAACCTGAACATCATCATATCAGATCAGTAATTTGTCTTCATGTGCCCTGTGTTTCCTCACACAGGGGTGTTCAAACCATTCACTTGTTTCAATAGACTGATGCATATTTCCCTGYAGTGCTCTTCATTAAGTTTTCTCACCAGGAAGAGGTATCGCTCCATGGCTGAGGCGTTTCTGGCTGCCAACTTCAGGATCTGTCCCTCTTTGATGAACTCATTCGAAGGGTGAACGATGTCCTCCTCTTCACCCAGCATCTCGTAGATCTCCATCAGCTTCTTCAAGTTTTCCTAAACAATTAAAAGTTAAGGTTTTTTTTAATCAAATGGAGTCGGGGAGAGTCTGCAGCAGACTTTAGGAATCAGAAATTTACTTACAGATTTCCTAATGGCACTGTTGGAATGAGTAGCTGCTGTAGCAATAATTTCCAACGATTCTGCAAAAAAATATTTACAGTTAAACAAATATATATATATATATATATATATGAAAACAAGAAACTCCAGCTTTGCTGAGAAGTTTATTGTTATTTACTTTCTGCATCTCTACGGTCAGGGTCGTCCTGAGGCAGCTTCTTCAGGTAGTCTTTGAGCAGCATCTCGTATCGAGGGATTCTCTGCACCGGCTCCAACATGTGATGCTGAAGAGTCAGACTGCCACAGATCTCTTGGCTCTGCCCAGATGGAAACAAAAATATGAATAAATACCTCTCTGAACCACAATAAAGAYATCTGTTCACCAAAGCAGCCTAGTTCGCAGATTGTACCTGAATCTCTTGAATTATGGCCTTAAACTGGGGAGAACGGTCAATCCACTGTTTCAGAACCTCCATGGCCTTGTCGAAGTTCTTCACATATTCAGCGTACATTTTAAGGAAGGGTGTGAGTTTCTGCAGAATGTCCCCAATCCGAGGCGTGGACGTCCTGTGGAGAAGAGACAAAAAGGATTCATTACTGTATAAGTTTAACTTTAAAGTGCCCGTGACATGAATATTCTTCAAATACAAAAAGTCAAAGAAAACATCTTTATATTTACGAAAGTTGGAATAACACACGATTTATTTGTCCCACAACTGACATGTTTTTTTTTTTAACTTGGCTCAGCCAAAGTGAAACAGGAAGCGACGTCAAAGGGGAACTCTTTAACAAAAAAAACTCTCTGGTCTTTATTTATTGAAACAATGGGCCTCATGCAAGAACATGTTCGTATTCTTATCCTAAATTTCTCTTAATTTTGTTCATACAAAGGGTTCGTACGAACATGTCACGTCAGATTCAACAAACTCTTCTATCTTCAGGAAAAGTGTGTAAATGAGCTGCGTTAATTACACCTGTTCGTATCCAGCTGCTCGTGCACGCCAGAGGAGATTAGCATAATTACCACCCCAAAAACACCATATAAGGCTATGTTTCCTGCCTCAGATATCAGGAAGTGTTCTTTCATGAAAATGACAGAGAAAACTAAAAAGAAAACTTTACGAGTTCAGAGATTGAAGTCCGTCTGTCAGAGATCCAGAAAATAAAATCTGTCATTTTTAGCAGGTCAGCTGTGGAATAAAAAGAGCTGCTAAAAGTATAAACAACTGTGTTAAATCATTTTCATTTATTCAGAAGCCGCAGCGCTGCGCACCGTGCAGGAAATATCTTCAAACTAACGAAATATAAAGTTATTAATGAAGAAAACCCATCTGGATAACAGCAGACTGACTACTCGTAAAATATACAACAGGTCTGGACCACTCATGAATTTTGTTCGTATCTGAAAAAAATCTTAGAAAACGAAAACATTGGTGAATGCCACAAATTCTCCTAAATCACTCGTACGCACATTTTAAGAACAAATCTGTGCGTACAAACGGTTCTTGCATGAGGCCCATTATTATTTGAACTCTGATGCTTCTTCATCTCTCTGATAAAGATTCAAAATAATCTTAAGAAACATCAGATTCTTCTCTACAGTCTGGGTTGTTGGCTGTTGTAGCAACGCTCTGTTTACATTCAGACATTCCCCTTTGACTTCACTTCCTGTTACTTCACGGGCAAATATCTCAACAACTGTTCATCTCAACGACATGAAATTTCTTTTGCAATGTTTTATCAATATCATCTTTCTAAAAATGCATTCATWTGTATTACAAACATTTGATGTCACAKGCACTTTAASAYTTTTTTTATTTAAAGATCTATTTGTTTGCCTTTTCCTTGTAAAGGGGCTTTGTTCACACTACAAAAATWGTTCATCTCAACTATATTTGTAACAACAGCATTCCGCAAAAAGTCCTATTCTTTTTGATTTCACTTCTTTGAAGACCCCCTATAAAACATTTCCTGACCCAAACGTAGAAGCGGAGCTCACCATTCTCCCATGCGTTTCTCCAGATCCGGAAGCAGAAACTGGCTGTGGAAGGCATAGATGGAGGCGATGTTGGAGAAGATGTTCTTCACCACGTCCACCGGGAACGTTCCTCTGCCAGCCTCCTCCATTAGCTTGGCGCTGAATACCTAACGAGCCATAAATACTTTGGATAAATGAAGACTTTTGTACTGYGAGGTGTAAATCATAGTTAGAAACCAGAAGTGAGATGTGGTTTTCTCCGACTTCCTTACCTGATCCAGCAGGTGAAGTCGCGCTACGTAGGCCTTCTCGGTGTGCAGGAGCTCACTGGCAATTTTAAACAACTTCTGTTCATTTGTCTCCTGAAAATAATAATAATAATAAAAATAACTTTATTTGTAAAGCGCTGGACAAGAGATGAAAGATGACAAAAGGCGAAGTCATGAAATAAAAAATAAAATCACAAAGAACAAGCAAAAACAGAAAAGAGATTAAATCACAGGAGAGGGCAAGGCAATGATAATAAAAACAAAGGATAAAATTAAGACAAGTAAAATAATTTAAACAGATGCATCTTTAGCTTAGCTTTAAAAACCTCAACAGAACAAGCCTGCCTGATGTCCTGAGGGAGATTGTGCCACAGAAAGGGGGCACGAAAAGAGAAGGCACGTTCACCAATGGTCTTTCTTCTGGCTTTTGGGATTATTAATAGGCCAGTACCTTCAGATCTGAGAGAGCGTGGAGGAACAAAGTAGTGTAAGAGGCTGGTAAGATGCGGAGGCGCCAGACCATTTAAAGCCTTATAAGTGGGCAATAACACCTTAAAATCAGCCCGAATTTGACAGGGCAAACAATGAAGGGATAACAGTACAGGAGTGATGTGGTCGAATTTCTTGGAATGAGTTAAARTACAGGCAGCTGCATTCTGGAGCATCTGCAGACATCTAAAACTTTTCTTGGGTAGTCCGGAAAGGAGGGAATTGCAATAATCGATGYGTGAGGTCACAAAAGTGTGGATAAGGACGTCAGCACCATCAAAAGAAAGGATGTGCCGGAATTTTGGTGATGTTCCTGAGGTGGTAGAAGGTAATCCTAGTTACTTCCTTTAAGTGGAAATCAAAAGAAAGCTCAGGATTAAACCACATGCCTAGGTTTCTAACTTTTTCTTGACATCTAATGATCTGATTATCAATTTGCAGGGTAAAAGCTTGAGACAAGCCATGGAACTTCTTAGGTCCAGTGATGAGTAAGTCAGTCTTATCAACGTTAAGAAGCAGGAAATTGTTAGATAACCAACCCCTAATAGCTGACAGACAGGCCTCCAATTTAGGCAAATTGACATAGTTTCCAACTGTGAAGGGCATGTACAGCTGTAAATCGTCAGCATAGTGGAAAGTAACATTAAATGAATGCAGGAGAAAACCAAGGGGCAAAAGATAAAGTGAAAAGAGTAGGGGGCCCAGCACGGATCCCTGAGGGACCTCATGCTTCACAGCGCAGGTATAAATAAATAAATAAATAAATAAATAAATAAATAAATATAAATTAGGTAGATATAGATTTAAAATGATAACTTGGATTGTTACTAGCTCTGCATTCATTGCACTGACTTGATCAATCAGCTTTGCGCCGCCTCTGTCGGTTGAGGTCATTTGTATGGCAAGCCCTTTGGGCATTTATTTGGTATTCTTGATATTAAACATGCTTTTGCCCATTTGTTCATGACTAGATTGCACAAGATGCACATTTGTTTGCACTAGTTCAATATCTTGGTTCACTTGGGAACATTTTGGTAGGCCATGTCGCTGCGCCCGTAGCCCCAACTGACGTGAGTGTTACYGACACTGAGCTGAGAGTGGGCCGTTCTATTGTGTCGTGGAGGCTCTCAAAACAGGAAATGAAATTATGGAATAAAGGAAACAACACTACATAAAAACAAGAACACGACTCGAAAAATAAAGCTTAAGTGAGTCAGAGACCAAAGAGGCGATAAAAACATCAAGATGCAGCACCACTACAAGGTTTTCTAAGCATGTCGACTGTTAAAGTGGACTATTTCATGCTTTGTAAAGCAATGAAGCATCATCTTCCTCATAAATGCTGGCGTGTGTGACCTGAGAGCAAGCAGCCTCCTGCTTCCTCATACAGGCACAAAGTTAGTAATTATTTAGTTAAGACATTTTTTAAAGATCGATCTTTACTTTTTAAAGCATTTCTGAATATTAGACATGCAGCTCAGCCAAACACCAAGAAGAAACTGCAAACTTCTGTATCTTTGCTCGAGGGTTTCTATTGTAAGCTACACAGTTATCCTCCATTTTGAAAGTAGCTTTGTTAACTCCTCCAACACGATTTATCAATTTGTTATTAGAGAATAAACCTTTTCAGTGGTTTTCTACCTTTAAATAATTTATAATAATAATAATAATTAATTGTGATTTCTCATATGCCATGATCAGGGTGCATTTCAGAGTCGATTTCAACAATTGTTTCTTCACTCGCTGTTTGCAAAATCTCAGCTTTAAATTGTGCCTCGGCCAACAGGGCTTCAGGTTTGTGTTTAATGAGGGAAAGCAAATCGCCCAACRCCGTTCATGTCAGAGTCGCAAACAAAAACCATTTTAAGATGCGATGCAGAGTTACAGCTGTTTTGGTCAAGTTTAAACAATGTTAT
The DNA here is from genome assembly GCF_001266775.1 of Austrofundulus limnaeus. Classification (NCBI taxonomy): domain Eukaryota; kingdom Metazoa; phylum Chordata; class Actinopteri; order Cyprinodontiformes; family Rivulidae; genus Austrofundulus; species Austrofundulus limnaeus. The sequence continues at coordinate 12,233 of NW_013954053.1, forward strand.
CAACAATCTCATCTGATAGCATGAGATCTTGTGACGTTAGCCCTTGATGTTTGAGTCATGAATCACTCAGTTACTGCATCAAATTTTAGCTGAATATCTGTAAAACTGGCTGAGGTTTAGACGTTACTTTTCTAAGGTCAGTCGTCGGCTGCGTCGGCCATCTTGGATTGAATGGTTGTTGTCGCTCACGTCACCGCGCCGCGCCGTAACACACAGGCTGCGTCTAAGTATCCTCTGCAGCCAACGACTGAGGATTCATTGCGCCGTCAAAAAAGCTAAACAGTAAAAAAAAAAAAAAAAAAACCGAGATGGCGGCGATTTTTAAAAATAGGTGTGGAAATTCATCATGGACCAAATAATTTGTTTTTTAAATATGTGTTTAGCAACTTAGCTGTTGAGATTTATGCTGCAAGGAGACGTTACATAAAATGCTAATACAAGTACGGATATTGGAGCTAAGGTTTAGAGTACAGGTTTACAGTAACTAACTACATTTACTTCGTTACAATACTTATGTAGTTTTTTTTGAGGATTTGTAATTTTAACAATAATTTTTGAATAGCTACATTTACTTTTATTTTGTTACATTTTAAAGCTAAAAATGATACTTTTACTTCTTTAAAATGTAACAAACACCTAGTTACTCGTTACAAATTTAAATATGTTTGAACTCATCATGAAAGAAGGTGTTTCTGCACTCTAAAAAATGAAGTGTTGAATTTACTCAACAAAGTCATGTCAACTGGTTCCACTAAGCCTAGYTGAGTAAACWGAGCAAAGAATATACAWATAYTGTTCAATTTACTCAACCTGGTTTAGTGGAACCTGTTTGGTTCAATAAATTTAACAGTTTATTTCTTGTGGAGTGTGTCAAAGTACTTTTATTTTTACTTATCAGTGAAATTTATTTTTACCAAAGTCATTTTCTGTTCATGTAATTTTACTTTTACTTAGTTATTTATTTCAAGTACTTTATAAACCTCTGGTAACCAGACAGAGCATTGTCACGCAAATATACATCAACTGAAAACTAGACTGTCTCATTTCTCAGCCGTTTTATGCAGCCTACATGGACGGCCACTGCTAATATATTCCCAACAGATGCATTCATTAAAATCATTCCAAYGGTTCAAGACATATTTCGCTAATTCTATAGACAATTGAACACACACAGGCATACAARCATACAAAAACTACTTCAGCCTCTCTACTGCCAACACCACCAGTAGCTTTTCAAMTCAGTTCTTCACAGTTCCACTAAAATTAGGCCTGATGCATGGCATAACAAAGTGTTTGYTTTCTCTCACAATGGGAACTGTTGCATGAAATCCAGCTCAGATTAACCAAAAAATCCACTCTTTTCTCCCATCACTCAGCTCAGATATCAGCCTCCAGCATCACCTCAATAAAAAGTTACAGATTTTATACAACTAGGTAAACTCCACTCATGGTATTTACAGAACACACTGATGCCCGACTATTAAATATAATATCTCCTTGTTTAAAAACGGATGAGCATTCTTTTGCACAAGCTTTTTTACTATGATAGAAACATATTTTCACTAAAATGAACACATTTAAACAGATTTGCAGCTCAGTTTTCTGTAGTAAACTGACAGCAGGGCAGCCTCATCATTAGCAGGAGCTAATCCCACTGACCAGATGTAAACTGTTAACAGTTGGGTGAGATTGATATATGTCAGAATTTACCGGATTAAAACAAACAAAAAAAAAGCTTTTGTGAATGAAAAATCTGCAGAAAAACTTACATTTATTCATATCAGCATGTTTAGGCGTTTTATATTTCCTTTTTATTGCATGTCCAATTTAATTGGTGCTTATATGGTTTAAGTTATAGTTATAGAAGCCCTGTAATAATGAAAAAAGCTGCATTATGGTGTGTTAGCTCAAGATGATTAAATAAAACACAAATAACTTGCTTATTTAAAACAAGAGAAATCCATTCAGACTGACACCATGACTAAACCGCCTGGAACTACTGTCTTTAAGGCTTTTTCCTCTCTCAGATCATGTTGACTGCAGTTGTTTTCATCCCTGAGAAGACAGAGACTGATCTGAACCCAGGATATTTTTAATCTGCCAACAACAGCCGGCACCACAGATTCTCATGGGGCTGGTTGCCGGGGCACAAACTCAGCTGCTCCAGCACTCCACATCTGTTCACACAAGAAGTCCACGCACTTTTCCCACCGCGACCCATCGCTAACAAGCTGAGAAAATGAATAAATGCCTGCGGTCGGTTCATCAGAAACAAACAGAGCTAAGTTTGGCACAACGAAGCAGGGATGTACGAACCTTATGATCTGTGCTCTCCTCTTCGCTCTTCTGCACGCTTTCCGTTTTAGTCTCAGTGTCCTGGTTCCCGGCGTGGTTCTCTGCGTCAGTCCTGTCTGCGTGTGCAGGTGAATGATCTTCACTCTGCTCRGCGCTCCCCATGTCTCCATTTAGCTTCAGCTCAGCAGCCTCTGGCCTCACACTGTTATGACTCTCCTCCTCCTCTTCTTCTTCTTCTTCTTCCTCCTCTTCCTTTGGTTTCTCCTGATCCATCTGCACTAGCACCCCGTTAGCCGCCGGCTTCTTGGCATCCTGTGCCGTGGGCGTCGCCAGCCGCTTGTCCTGAACCCTGCTGGCCTCGGTCTTCTGGAAGACGCGTTGAGCTGCGCTGTAGTTTGAAGTTATGTTGATGTGTTTCGCCGGTGAGCTGTCTTTCTTGTTTTCTGTGCTGCTGGAGGAAGAGAGGGGGGAAATTAGAAAAAAATCAAAGGAGGAAGTGTGTATCTGACAAAAAACACACAAGCTTTTTAAAACAATGACTGCAGGGAGCAGGGTTCAGCCGGTAGCTGCTGGAGTCTGCATTTTGTCAGCGATTGTGAGGTGAAACAGCAAACGAGGTGCTTTTACGTGTGGGTGTAAGGGTTAAAAATAAAGCTGAGGGAGCGTACAAACATCTTGCTGTCCTGTGACGTTGCAGAGAGCTGCTGTAAGGCAGAGGAAGTACAAAAAAAACAGGGGTGCAGTAATAAAGAGGACAGAAGAAGTGCTCTCGATGTACAAGCTGTCCTACTTTAAGCTCATTCAGCTCTTAACTTTGCACCAAATGCTTTGCAGAAGATGAATTAAAGAGTGGCTCAACACAATAAACCAAAACACATAACCTCATAAATCTGCATCCTGTTCTCGCAGCTGTTCCCCCCACCCTGCGMCTGACTCACCTCCTGCGCTCCAAACAGCCGCCAGCGTTCGTCTGATCTCTGCTCTGACAACCTGACTGTTCTATATCTGCTGTTTCACTGCACCGATGAGACATTCATTGTTGCAGCGAGCGGCGCTGCTCGGCAGAAACAGGAAGCGCGTACAAATAAGAGGAACAACAGCAGCAGCAGCAGCAGGCTCATGAAGCTGCTCTACAGATGAATCAGTCCCCGGCTGCTGGCCACCTGAGCTTTATGAAGGTAATATGTTTTTACCTCTCAGTGGAAAAGCTGGAAAATATAAAAGAGCTTAAACGACTGTTAGGAGGCAGCGTTTAAAACGAGGGAAACCCCAAACAGACTCTAGAAGCAGACGCAGCAAAAGTTGGAGTTAGACTATATAAATGTGCTAAAATAAGCTGAACTAGAAGGAGCGGTTTCACTTCCAGCRCGACTATTTATGTGTCTTTAGGGCAGCCGAGCGCCGCGTAAATAAGATTATTCTATTAGTAGGCTAATTTAATCCGGCTCTCAGAGGCCTTTCTCCACTTTCGGTGGCTAGTAAACATTTCACAGCTCCGCGAGGTTTGAAAAAGAAACACAGAAAAACACAAGGCCGCAGCTTTGTTCCACTTTATTCGGATGTAAATAAAGTCTGAATCTGGTCAGATTTTGCAATTCTGCTTTTAGATTTTCAAACACCGGGAACAAAAAGGCGACAGACTTCAAGAGAAGAAGTGAAATTGTAGTGGGCTATGACGGCTGCACACTTCGACGAGATTCTGTGCCTCCCACCGCTTTTACTGGACCTCAGTCTAAAGCTACCACCTCAACTTGTTGCTGCCCATAAAAGGAAGATACACAGTTCTCAGGTTTCTAACACGGTGGGAATAGCATTTAATGCTGCGCTGGAACTGCACGAATCAACTCTCATAAAAGCAAAACCATCCTCTAATTCAATACACAACGATAAAACGAGACAATATTTAAAATGTTTCAGCTGAAAAGGTTTATCCGAAGCGATCCTACCTCCGCCTCCTGGGTTTAATCTATCAGCAGAAAATCTCCGACAACTGAATGAGAAGCAGCCTTTTGCCCCGACCGCACAAATCTCCCTTCATCTCCTCGTTAACGCTCAGCTCGACTAATCTGCACCATCTCCTCTCACTGCAGCTGTCAGCAGAGCTACAGCCGGCCAGCCAGGCCCGACTGAGGACGGGCTTCTGCTTTTCACGTGTCAAAGAACCAAAGTAGGAAACATTAGGAAATAAAAACGTTATTGTCTCTTTGATTACAACAGCCTCGCTGAGTGTTTTCTTGCCACATCCCTGTAGTTAAAATAGATGTTTGAAAAAAAAAACACAACAAACTTCTCTCACAGCAAACACTACTGTATGTTGATTGTTAATTGTGTGAATGTTGATTCAGAATTCAAGATATAGTAACAAATATATTTCCCATAGAAATACTTAAAGCTTTTGTCAGCTTTTGGATACCTTTCTGCTATGTTTGTTTTGCTATTTGAAATTTAAGCCTTTTCCTACTTTTAGCTATCCTTTAGCTGGTTTTAGCTCGCATTTACGTATTTTTTGCTAGCATTTGATGCTTTAAGCTGCTGTTTTAATTCTTTCAGATTTAAAATTTAAGTTTCAGTTTCCTCAGTAAATTATAGCAGCCATTAATTAGTCAGCACTCACAAAAATACTTACAAAAAAATTAGGGATGCACGATATGTCGGTGTGGATATTGGTATCAGCCGATACTGTATTGGCAATATTTTTTAGAATATCAGTATCGGTTTGATATGTAAAACTGGGCCGATATTAACGTCCGATATTGATGTCCCACTTTTTATCTTTGTGTTTCTGTTTTGGGAGGGGGGGGGGTGTTTGGTTGAGCAGCATCTGTTTGATCATGATGGTGATATTTGGTCTTTTATTTACGGTATCAAAAAACGACCCAAGTGTGTTTGTGTGTATATATATAATATAATTTTTGTGTTTGTGTAATATCGATAAATATTGGTTATCGGCCATAACAGCAATAATTATATCGGATATCGATATATATCGGCTGAAATTTTCATACTGGTGCATCCCTACAAAAAACTAAAAAAACATTCTTACTTTGAACTAAAAGAAGAAGGTAAAAACAACAAAAAACAAAAAAGCCAAATTTAGAGAAAATTAAGAATAACTACCTGTTCTCTTCAAAGCGGCTGATCAGGTCTGAAACTTTGTTTGTTTTGTCCCTCACCCTCTCCCGGGCCACAGGCCCCGGTTTTCCTCCTCTGTCCTCCATGCTGGATCTGAAAGGTGCTTTCCGTAAGGTGATCAGAGGAGACGAGACCTGCGACACGGGGCTCGTTAGGTGTGCTGGTTTTGGAGGCACTGAGGAGAAAAGAGAGTAATTATAT
>NW_013954053.1:18860-39439 GCF_001266775.1 Austrofundulus limnaeus
CCTCATAGCTAGTTGTTCTGTGTTAAAATATACATTTGGGTAAAATTGTCACCAACTGTTTTTTTCCCCCCAGATTTTATTTATTGTGAATTGGGTCTTAAATATAATTTCAGGTGGCATTAGAGAGGTCTTAAAAAGTCTTAAATATAACTTGCATTAAGCTGTAGGAACCCTGGTTTAGCAAAATGCTACATGCTAAAAATAATGTTTCCTGGACAGTACGGATCAGGCAGCCACAAGCACTGCCTCTAAGCTGGAATAGTTTTTATTTAATTCAGGATAAGTGGCATAAAATTAGACGTTTAACACTTGTGAATTTTATAGCGGACCTAAAATTAGTTTAGCCTAAATTATCGGAAGCTAATCCATCCGGTAACGGTTTCTAAAGTTAGCAAATATGCTATATCCGCTAAATGAAAAGCTAGTTCCACTATTAGCAGATTAGCAGAATTGTGCCCACCACTGGTCATATTTTATTTTGGAATAGTGGCACTGGAGTCATGAARGTGTCTCAAAGCCAGCTCCGTTTAGTTTTGTAAATTCTAGATCCATCCTCATGACAGAAAACATCCAAGACTAGTTCAGGTGTAAAAACAAATGTTTAGCTGATTATTATTTATTAAAACACTGATCCAGATCTGACTCTATTCATTTAGTTGTATTCCAGTAAATTCAACTTGGGGGCAGTTAAGATGGGTGGGTACAAAGGAGGCCGAGGAGGTGAACAATAAAATAATGTACAATAAATTGCAACATCTTAATTGTTCCTAACTTTTCCTTAGAAACCACACTTCAAAAAATCAGAACTCTCATTTTAACTTCAGTTAAACTGATTGGAGAAAACGTATCACTGTATGATCATTTGAAGGAAGTGGCAAAAGATCAGTTGTTGGTTTTCTGGGAAGATGTGGCTCCTATTTTACAAAAAGTAGTCCCTATCATTATAGTAGCCAAATTGCTCTAAATGTAGGGTTGGAACAAAACTTAAAGGCATGTCTAAGCTCCAAACTCTTGGAAGAAAGAGGCTTCTATTTTCTGGAAAGATGGCTGCCAAAAGAGAGAAGAGTGTGGCAAAAAAAAGAAGTCAGATCCGGTGGAGTTTCCCCTTTAATAACAGACGCTTGACTGGATGAGCAAACATGCGTCTTCAGTTTTAATGGTGTGAAAATCCCCTCGGTGTTGCGAACGAGAGGATTTACAAGTGTTGACAGTCTGCGTGGGGGTGGATTTCAGACGCATCCTTCTGGAATGCGTTGTAAACAAAGTGGTAGAAGAGCCGCCTCACTGAACGTATGTTTGTGTGTGTGTGTGTGTGTGTGTGCGCTGTGTTTGGTGTGTTGCTGACAGGTGCTTGTGTGAAGTGTGGGAAAGGCGTGTACGGGGCGGACAACGCCTGCCAAGCTCTGGACAACCTCTATCACACTCGCTGCTTCACCTGTGTGTCCTGCGGTGAGTGCGAACACACACACACACACACACACACACACACACACACACACACACACACACACACCAAAATGTGTTAAAACACTGAGTCTGGTTCCTCTGATCCTCCGCAGGACGCACCCTGAGAAACAAGGACTTCTACAACGTCAATGGTTCTGTGTACTGTAAAGAGGATTACATGGTAAGAGTTGAGGTCAAGACATGTTTTGTCATCTGTTTGCTACACACACACACACACACACACACACACACACAAACACACGTTCAGAGTCGGAGGCTTGTTTGTGTCGTTCCATAATCTCTGTTTTAATTACAGTTTTCAGGATTCCAGGCAGCTGCGGAGAAGTGTAGCGTGTGTGGCCACCTGATTCTCGAACAGGTGAGGCCAAACTTTCCTCAGCTTTAAATCAAACACCCATACATGCTCTGATCTAGGCTCAGGTAGTTTTATTTCATTTATTTATGTTAGTTATTTCACATGTTATGTTTCCCGTAATTCCTTCAAAGGGCCCTCCGGAGGATTGAGAAAATGCCGTGACGTCTTTTCTGTTGGCACTTCTTTGGTTTTCCCACGATAAGATTGTCACTGGAATGTTTGTCTTGGGTCTTTGATAAATAAAGAATTAGGCTCTGCAGTGATTTTTTTTACCATATATGAATGCCACAGTATAAAAAGAAAGTTGTTCATCAGTCTCAATTTAAAAAGTTTCATGCTTCTCACGGTGCCTTTACTACAAATGAAGCTGCAATGTTTCGAAGCACAAAGTAAATAAAAGAGGTCTGTGTTTTCCTGAAAATTAACAGCTAGGTGTGACTTTTTGGGGGCTTTGTAGCAAATTGCAGCCCATTACTTGAAGATTTGTTTTCACATTGTTATAAACTGTTGGCAACAAACATTTAAATGTCTGTAGCGACCAAAGACAGAAGCTAAAAATAAAATGTCTTGTGGAATGTCGACGTAGGGATAGTAATTGTGAAGGAGTGAAGGATAGAAACGCTTTAACAAGTTTGCGTAGAAACAGTAAATCAAAATGTGCACATATCGAATGTCAAACAGAAAAAGAAAGCAAACGCACGACTTGTAAGCCGGTGTAGCGTTAAAGGCTTTTTGTATAACTGCTTTGTGCTCTCAGATCCTGCAGGCTGTTGGAAACTCGTACCATCCCGGTTGTTTCCGCTGTGTGGTCTGCTCCAAGGCTCTGGATGGCGTGCCTTTCACCGTGGACCAGAACAGCAACATCTACTGCGTCGCAGACTACAACAAGTGAGGCTGAACTTTCCCGCTTCGYTCTGGGAACTGTTCTCAAAACGCCGTTTAAACGGTTCAAACGTTAATGTGATCATAAGCAAACGTAAGATTTTTCTAGTTTAATGCGGCAGAGATGCTGCAAATACGCTCTTTTTCTAAGACTTAGTAAACCTAGTTGAATCAAAAACGTTTAAAAAATGTCTATGCTTTTTGTTCTGAGCTTTCTCAGTTTGAGTAAACGTTTTTTAATGTATATTTCTACAGTAAAACATTTGTTCTTGTCAAACTGTAGGACTTTTGCACCGAAGTGCGCTGCCTGCCTGCAACCCATCTTACCTACTGAGGTCAGTGATTTGTTGATTATTTTATTAATTTTTACAAAAAAATAAAAAACAAACAAAAAAAAACAAGCACAGTACTTTGTTGTAAACCCCAATACCCAGAGTGAGTCAAAAGTTACAGGACACCCTTTTATTTCACAAAAGTGGGGAAAAGAAATGTCCTGAACATGGCTGCCATCTTGGATRAAAGCTCACTTTAATGTGGTTTCAAAAGATGCAGAGTGCAATAAATGTGAATTTAATTTGGTTTATTTACAGGTGAAACGCAGACCAAATCTAATTGATTTGACCTTTTTTTTCTTACGAGCTGCGTTTATTACTTGTAAGAAGAAAAGTGTTTTTCAAACCAAGTGAGATGAAAGAGATTTGACTTCTTTAATGGTTGAAAGTGCTCCAGATGAAATGAAAATGTGTTTTGTGTCTCAGGGCAGCGAGGAGATCCTCAGGGTCGTGTCCATGAACAAGGACTACCACTTTGAGTGCTACCACTGCGAGGCGAGTTATCTTCACACCTCAAGGCTTCTTGACTGTTTTGTTAGAATGTAGTTTTTTTTTTTCTTTTCCAACGACTGACCTCACTTCACTTCCCCCTGCGTTCCTGTCCTTATCTGAGCGCTTTCTCTCGTTTCCCTCTCAGGAGTGCGGTAAGCAGCTCTCGGATAAGCCCGGCTCGCAGTGCTTCCCTCTGGACTCTCATCTCCTCTGCCACTCGTGTCACGTGAACAGAGTGTGCGCCACACACAGCATTCCTCCGCAGAACACGCACTGATCGGCCTCGACTCGTACGCTCGGAAATGTTCAGTTTTGACTTTTTGTTTTTTCCCCCCCAAGATAAACCTGCTGATAAACATTTCATTCATCATTTCACTTTGTCACACATCCTGCTGTACTGTTACTGTACTCTAGTTGAAAGGGAACAAAAGAGACTACTGCTTTATTAACCCTAACGTGGCTACTGTTTGCTGTAGAAGAACAAGGGATTTTGCTGGGATATTTTGTAAACGTATAACTAGCAAACATTTTGCACTTAAATTTGACTTTACTGTAAAGATTTGTTACATAAAAGTACAAGTTGAAGAGAAAACAGAAAAAAAAGAACATTGCTGTAATTTGATGGTTATAAATATGTTCATTGTGTACTTACAAATAATGGTCATGATTTCAATAAAATAAACTTTTAACACGTTTCTAGATTTCACCATTTTTTCCCCCACACCTAATAAAACTAAACCATTAGTGATAAACCAGTTTATTTCTTCAATTCTTTGTACATTCAGCACTTGCAGGAGAATAAAAAGCAACAAAATCAAACTTAAAAAGCAAAAAGGTAAAATATTAAAATTTGCGACCGTTAAACTTTGGATTTTTACCTCCTTTATGAGGAGTCATTTAGAAATTTCCTGTCCTCTCATAAATACAAACTCATTTCTTCCCATCATCGCACTATTATTGGTTACAGTAGAGACCAGCTGGCATCTTTAAAGTGAGAATTTATTACTCACTTGCAACACAACACAACCCTCCATGACAAAAATAATTACAGTTCAAAACGAAACTGATAAAAGAAAAAAGCAGGGGTTGTTGAGACATTTTCATTGCATAAACATAGATAAGTTTAAATCTCAGTGCTGAAGAGTGGAACATTAAAAGAGGCCCTAGAAAATATGTGAAGTCACAGATCTATTTTAGACTGCTTTTATTACAGGGCTGAGAGGAGGAAGGAACTGTGCAGCCGCAGAACTAAAATAATGAGACCGACTCAGAAACCTCACAGGGACAAAATGAAGCCTGGAAACAGCCGTCCTCGCCTACTTTTCCTCAACAGAAAATAAACTTCACAGAGACGGAGAGAGCTGCTCTCTACATGGGGGAAAATTAAAAATTGCTTCCTAAAAATGAAAATTAGACGGATGGTTTTCTAAGTATTTCTTTGAACATTAAAAAGGAGGGAGAAACTCATGGAAGACAACGCCGGCGTCCAAAGTGGATACATTAAAGCCCGGTGGGGCAGGTGGTGAGGGGCACGGCTCCAGTTCCTCGTCACTTCCTGTTGGTCCTCTGCCACTCTGCCTCCCTCTCTCCAGCGGTCCTCAGCGACGTCGCTCTCTGGGGTTGCTACGGCTGTGAGAACGCCGCCCGCCACCCACGCCCGGCGAGGGTCGCTTGGACCGGTGGCTGCTGTCCTTCCTCCTGTCCCCTTCTCGGTCTCGGACCCGATCTCGCTCCCTGTCTCCGTCGGCTCCTCTACCGGCGGGCGCGCCGCTCGCCACCGCCGAGGCGCCGTCTTTCTCTCGACCCTTCAGCCGCTCCTTCTTCTCCTCGTCGCGCTTTTTGGACGCCTCCTCTTGCTCCTTGCGCCGTCGCTCGCGCTCCTTCTGCCGGTCTACGCGTTCTGAAAGCCTCTGTGTTGCCTGAAGGACAGAGAGGGATTCAGGTACGGCATCTAAAAACAAGCCAGGTGCTGAAAACAAAGGTGCGTGGGACCGACCTGCTCTTCAGTGAGGGGAAGCCAGTAAATACACGGAGCCGCTTTGGTCTTCAGGAACAGGTCATCCAGTAATTTAGCAGGAGGTTCATCTCCTTTCTCTGCCAGAAAGAGAACAGGTGAACACCAGCAGGAGCAATGATCCCTGCTTTGAAACGTGACTTGTTACGTTTCTGTATTTATCACTTGATGCAGTGCATTCATGATCCATTCCCCGACTTTCAGAAAGTAACTGTGTGAGAATATACAACAATACAACACTTTAATTTAATAGTTACCACAGTTCAAGATGGCGACTGCAGCTGAAGTTATGTCTAACCATGTTCATTTTACATTTTACTATCAGGGTTCGACAAGATTTGTTTTTTTAATCTCCCGTCGGGCAGGTGATGAAAAATGTTACCTGCCCSAAACAAAGAAGTTCAAAATTTGATAAAATATAAGAACGTGTACTGTATTTGTACTACAAAAACATTAACATGGCTACAGAGGTACATAATATATGACATCTGATTAAACAGATGRAAACATTGCAGACTGAGTCACTCACAGTCAGTCAATTGTTTTATCAAAAACATATTCAATAAACTTTTGTAGACCTTTCCAGTGTTTCTCTTGGGAGGGCTGCTTATAAAACAGACTGATCAACAYCAGCAGCTTTGTTTTAAATACAATTTACAGAACATGAAAACGTCTGAAATTTACATTAATTGAATCTTATATAGTATATCTCATATCTACAGCTACATTTAAGATATCTTGAACTGGAGTCTCCATACAACTTAACAATAAATCTAATGTTATTTATACTAGTCAGAATATAATTAGAGATATCTTAAATAGGCATTTTGCCTTGTCAAAATATATTAACAGATGTCTATTTATTTGTTTCTTTCATTCATAAAAACAAAACAATCTATGTACAGCATTAAAAAAGTACATCCTACCCTGAATTAAAAGGGTGCAGAGTGAAGAAAAACTCTTATATATGTCCCTCTTATTTTCAAAAATCAACTTCAACACACAAATCTCCTAATTTAAAAAATAAGTAAAAAAATAAACAAAACAAAACAAAAATTAAATAAACATTTCACTATTTTATCATAAACAACTAATCTGTTTAATTTAGTCATAAAACAATTTCAGATAACTGGAACGTAAGCGTGGTGAAGACAAATAAATGCAACATCGGCCTGCCATACAGTGAGCCTGTTGAACTGACCCGCTGCTGCTCTGCGCTCTCAGAGCACAAGCCGACATTAGCAAGATGGATTTATGACTGAACAAACGTCCACATCTTTTTATCATCTCTGTGGGTAACAAAACATAAAAAACAAGTTTTTTCTCCGAGAAATGGGTGTGAAAAAACTACGGTTGTTAAAGCTTCACTCTGCGTGACGTGCAGCGAGAGGGAGGGAGGAAATGATCCTGCCACACGACAGCAAGACATAACCTTTTTACAGGGGAGGGGGAAATTTTGATGATTTATTCTCTCTATACATGTTTTAAAACGCTATATTTCATTTATTTTCAGAATAGTTTGAATAAATGACCCTATAAAAAATAAAGATGTGGTTTACCTGCCCCGGGCAGTCGGGTAATAGGATTTGTTGAACCCTGTTTACTATGTTATTTTAAGGGGTGCGATTTTATTTTGTAAACAGACTCGGGTGTGATCAAGATTTCCTAACGTGATTGTTGTGACTGCAGTCTGGGAATGATGAACAATGTATTTTTTTTATTTTAAAAGGTTACATAACTCGGGAGCAGTCAGTTGTTAAATATTCCCTTTAGTGTTTCACAACTTAAACTGGAGTTAAAAACCTTGCTGCCTGTTTGATCGCAGAGAATTCCTCACCCTTCTTATCGCTCCTCCTCTCCTTGCTCTTTGCCCTCTCCCTCCTCCTCCTCTCCCTCTCTCTGGATCGAGACCGTCGCCCGTCCTCTCCTGGTCTGGCGAACTCGCGGACTTTATCCCGGTCCCACTCCCGCTCGCCTCGCGCCTTCTCGCGGCGCTCCATCTCCCGCTGGCGCTCGGCCCACAGGTCCCGCACTCCTCTGTCCCGCTCCCGTTCCCTGTCCCGCTCTCGTTCTCTGTCGTGGTCTTTGTCCCGCTCGGGCATCAGTGGTGGAAGCCGGTTCTGAGGAACAATGGGCTGGGGAACAGGGTCCTCCACTTGGATGGGCTTCAAGATGCCTTTGTGAAAGTCCAGCTGTGGAGATAAACAAGTTAAAAAAATAAATGAAAAAATTCCCCCAAAACAAGACATTTAGTTTGGATAAGAACAAAAAGCATTAAACATTCACATTCATCTAAACCATCAAAATCCAGCCCCAGGAACGGTGATGTTTATTAAATAGAAGTCATTTTATTCAACATGAATTACCTCGTCRTGCTCACAGAAGTCCACATTAAGCACCTTGGGATTACTAGCAGGCCATTTGACTCCATGAAGAGCCGTCCTGGTGGAGACGGCCTCCTCTGCTGTGGTGTACTGTGAGGACAGGACAGATCAGAGAGGTTAGCAGACAGAAAACAACACAAACTGACAGATCAAAGGGTTATGGTTCAGGGATCAAAAAGGAAAAATGATGTAAAACAACCTGAAGAACTGGCTTCAATTTGATGATCTTATACATAAATTTCCTGAAAAACTTCATTTTCTTCCCTTTATTTAACAATATTAAGTTAAAACTATGAAAATAGTTGTATGTAAAACAGTTTAGCCACCATGTGAATTTGATGATTTCTGCTCAGCACTTTGATCCTACATGAAGCGGTGTGATTTTCTTTCTTGTACAGATGAAAATGGTTCTGTTCATCGCTCCTTACCGTGACGTAGCAGTGAGACTTGATCTTGTCGATCCAGAAACCCTCCTCCACCACACTTCCTGTCCGGTTCAGCAGCTCCTTCAGCTGCAGCAGGGTAAAYGGTCGTACCTGCGTAATAAAGAACCGTGAGCCAAATACATGCAAGAAATAAACAGTTSTTAAAGTTACAAACTGTGCTTTTAAATTAAAGCAAGATGTTGCAATAAACTGATTAGATATATTGGGACTAAAAAACACTAAACCATAAGTCACTGCACAAAACAGTTACAGCTTTTATTTTGGCGGGTTGCGTCAGTTTGTGTCAAAAAAGCGAAAACWTTTATTTTCTTGTGAAATTTCTGGGACAATGTTTTTTCAGAGGAGTGCTGTCAGTGAATTCTCGAGATGTGGAGGAAGACGAGGAGGATCTGGACAAAAACGAGGAAAATGAGCAAATTCACAGAGAACTGGAGGAGAGTTAAAACACAGGTAGCGTGAATGCTAAATTTAAAAGGAGACAAACGAGGCAACTTATTTGCTTTTAAAACGCAATTCACGTTTACGTGATAGAAGGAAACATGTAGTCAGGTTCCAGCACAATAAAAACAAACAATAAACAACAAGAATAACTCAAAGACTTGGAACATGTAAGAAAAAAAGGAGGTAAGATCGGTGCAGCTTCATCMTCAACAAGATGGCAGCAGAACTTGTTGAAAACTCCTGTATTTTTCATTTCAGGTTAGGAAAAAATGGCTGTAGTTTTTTCCATTTTGTGCAGCCCTACTCTAAATGTTGTTTAGCTCTTTACGTTAATGACTTCCTGTCGTTAAGAAGTCCACTTCATTCAGCTTTGTAATCAAACTGAAGCAAATCTCTAATATTGTGAGTTCTGTTTATTCCCACATTCAATCTGAATAAAGCTGGTCTTTGTTCTGCTGCCACCCTCAGGCCAAAAGTCTCCTACTTTTGTACAACAAGTAAACAGGATCAAGAAAAAATAAGTGTTTTCAACATTCCACTTCAATTTAATCACTAAGCTTTGGTATTAAACAGTGGTGAACACAAGAGTCACGCCTTTATATTCAATCTGTGAGGAATCTGCACTGAAAGGATCAAAGTGTCGCAGCTCTTTCACCTGAGTCCAACCTCCAGCCTRGAGACTATGATGCAAGCCAGAAAAAACTCTGAAAATGGAGGCGATTAAATGTGTAATGTCTCATCTTGTCACYGTCTGGTTAGTCATCCAGCGAGCTCCCTGAGTTAGCGTTATGCCTGACTGCAGCAGTAACACCTGGGTTATTTTTCCTGACAGTGATTACAGGTGATGATGTGGTCACCACTGGCATCCACACAATACACTCCATTCATGATTAATGTGGGGCTTTTATTCTGTGCAGGAAGGATACGTTAAACTCCTTTGGCAAAACATTAAAAGCGGGTTTCTACCATAAATTTATTCTTATTTGTCAGTGAGAAAAGTATCACAGAAGACTTTGTGCCGAGTTATAATGACACTAAACACCTGAGAGTGGGACTTCTGAATGAATCGAGGTGGTGAGGGGGGGTCTTAGCCAGCCCACCTCTGATGAAACATGTTAAAAGGTAAGCTGGCTTTGCAGTTCAACAAARGTGATGAAGTGTAACCTGGCCATCGCAGGATTAAAGATCTAACAGATTTTATACTGAAAGAATACAGACAATGACGCACAGAAACTTTGTATTTAGTTAAAAAAAAAAAACTACAGAGAATCACAAAAGTGAGCTAATATACTGTGTTTATAAAACATGGAAACATCCATCAGACTTTTCTAGTGTTGTGCTTCAGTGTTTTGGTTAAAATGTTTGCAACAATTGCATTTTGTCAAAATATTACAAATGAATAGGTTGTTTAAACGATTTYCAATCTTGAACTTTTTTGAGCAGTAAAACATTATTTTGAACAGAAAGCTTAARATTTTTTGTAATTTTCCCTGGGAGCTAGCAAAACTTTTTCTTTCCAGTTGGTAAATCTTAACATCCAAATACTGTTTGAGTTGCTCTTTAAAATGACGCCAAAATATCCTCACTAGAGTAACCTAAAAATAGGATTTAGACCATACTGGGTTATCCTGATCAGAAAGACAAATCAAGGCACATCTCTGGAACCACTCATATCAGGATGATGCAGGTATCTAAATGTAGCTTAAAACACAGGAATCTAAAAACGCTGAGGTCATTTWAACCAGACTGGACTTAATCCTCAGTTGGATGTGATGGGTCTAAAACAGTTTTTAACGTTGGTAAATGTGACCCACCAGGTTTGTCACGTGGATGATGTTGGAGACTTTTCCACGCGGCGGTGAGGGCTGCCTGGTCGTGCGAACAGGGTCGTCGATTGTCACGGAGACACCAGACTTCTGTTGACTTATAGAGCGGCGAATCAGACTGTCGCTGGGAGTAACTAAAGAAAAAAAGAAAAAGTAAGCATGACTGACAACAGAGCTGAACTGTTTTAGGAAAACATACAATATAATATAATACTTATATAATTATTGAACACTGCAATGACTACATCAGTTGTGTAAAATTTCACTTCCTGAAATGCTCACAGCAGTCGCCACGTGTCGGCTGTGGGTATTTAGGAGTATAATCCACCTGAYTGATAAATATGTAAAGTGTTACCTTTCTTTGTCTCTCCATCGAGGTTCACAGATATCTGTGGTTCTGGGGGTTCGACTGACAGACTGGACCCCCGCTTGTCTCTAGATGTCCTGTGTGGTTTTTCTGCCTCGGTTTTCTCCACTTTTTCTTCTTCTTCTTCTTCTTCTTCCTCTTCTTCTTCTTCTTCTTCTACGTTGTCTTCTTCATTTGTCTGGCCGTTTTCCTGGCTGTCGCTTGGAACAACCTGAAACCAACCTCAGCTTCAGGTTTCTGTTCGTTAACATTAAAGAGATTTAAACCTTAAAAGGGCCTGTGACATCAATTTTTCTTAATAAACATGAATGCATTTTTGGAAAGATAACATTGATAACWTATTGCAAAACAAATTTCACGCTGCTGAGATAAACAGTTGTTGAGATGTTTACATGTGAAGCAACAGGGGAATGTCTGAATGTAAACAGAGCGTTGTTACAACACAGACTGTAGACAAGAATCTGATGTATCTTTATGCTACGTTCACACCGAACGCGTTTTGAGCGGCCAAAAAGCGCAAAACGTCTCTCGTTGGARGCACTATTTTCAGACCGAAGAACGCACTAGTGTTCAGACCAGAACAAGCAGCAGCAGCAGCGAGGTGTGGGAGGAGCYTGTCCTCGGCGGGTGAAATAAAGATAAAATAAAAGATAATGGCTTTGATTTTTTTTACTAAAAAGCAAGCGAACGTTGCGCACAGCAGATAATTAACTGACTGACTTTTTTRTTTTTTTTTTTTTGGTCKCGAGCAGCTGATCCACATCGGTGCTGATATATCCTGCCAGAAAATCCAACTGCACAAGGTCGATTTCAGGTAAAAATCTCCAGTCCGTCTGTTTCGGTTTTCAGTGGGAGACYCATCGAGCGGCGAAAAGTTCAGATATTTGAACTCTGGCGGCGGCGACTTCCYCAGCACTTCATGRGCGGAAAACGCTCTGCGACCCTTCCGCTTTCCTTGCGCGCCGCCCAAAACGTACGTGACGTGACGCACGACCCCTAGAGGCACCTCCTCCATAGACTTTGCATGAGAAACGGCCGCTCCTGCCACTCAAAACGCGTTCGATGTGAACGTGCCATGAGAGTTTCAGTCGCTATCAAAGAAAGATGAAGAAGAGTTAAAGTTTAAATAATTTTGTTTTAATAAGTAAAAACCAGAGAGTTCATTTCAGTTGCCCTTTGATGTCACTTCCTGTTTCACTTTGGCTTAGCCAAATTCAAAATAACTTAGGCCAGTTATGTGACAAAATGAATAAAATAATCTGTACTATGCAAATTTTATTAAGTATAAAGATGTTTTCTTTGACTATTTGAAGGATAGGCATATCACAGGCACTTTAAAGACTGTAAGRGTTGAGCATCGTAGTGCTCTCCCCCCTCACCTGAGTGACTGTGCGTCGGATCTTGAGGCCTTTGTCTGGGTCGCCTCGACTGGTGTCCATGTTCTCCTCGTCTCCAGACAACTGCAGCTCCTCGGGATGAAGGTCCACAACTGCCTCCTGGTTCACTTTGATGTCTGGAATCAAAGACTGAAGGGCAGAGGCGACCAGTTAGGCAACAATTTATTATTATTATTATTATTATTTTCACTGTCTAAAGTTCAAACTGAGCTTTACCACACATTTTAACGAGTCGTTACTTTTTAAAAACAAGATTAATAGGTTTTATACAGCCTCCATTTCTAAACTGCTTCTTCAAAAAGCCAGATCGTGATGTTTGTTCAGTTGTCAGTACCTTCAGTGAGTCTGTGGTGATGCTTATTGACGGTTTCTTAACGGTGACTGCTGTGCTCGAGCCCCATCGCCTCTTCCTCCCTCCCGCATTTCCCGTGTCGGGCTCTGCCGCTCCTCCATCTGTTCTGGCTGGAGATGCCTTGCTGCCTGCGGGTGCGAAGAAAATTATACAGTTCAGCGTGGAAAATTTGGGGAGATTTTTACTCTACAGTGATCAGAAATCAACAGACAAGTTACTGCAAGCCTTCGTACCTGAACAGTAGCAACGCCTGTTTTCAATGAGTAATCCTGCCGATTATTTAAATAAAAGGTAATTCAAGAATATAATTACTGTAATTGCTACACATTTGCTGCTGTTAGCTACAATGTTATGAATGCAGTTTATTTAAGGAATACTTTAAACTTGAAAACGTGCAGAAAAACCTGAGGTTACATGCAATAAAAATCATTTCAAATTAAGGTTTTTATAGTGATTCATTATCAGTCTTTGTTGTATAAGAATTAGCAGAAATAGAAAAAAATTAAACATTTATATCAATCTAGCACGTTTATGGTGTTGAACTCTCCACAGGTCTCGAGACACTCTGTCTGCTTGTTAACGACTTCACCATATTTATTTAACAACAGAAACTACAGCCAGTTTAATGTAGGTCACTCAAGTTTCCATGGAGGATTAAACCTAGTGTTTTGTTTACAGTCTGTGTGGACTCTTATTTCATCATTACATATTGTATCTTTTCAAACTGCTCCATTTGATATAGTTCAGGATTAATTTACACTTTATTTAATGAGTGAAACTATTTCGTTTCACCTTGAATTCACAGGAGATGAAAAGCATTTTGTTGCATTTATGAACGCTGGATAAAAATAGGTGCAACGAAGCAMCTTACCTCCACAAAGAATCAAACGCAACCTCAAAGTTTCCAGATAAATTTAATGGAAGCAAAACATAAAAAAATGTCCCTTAAAACCA
This sequence comes from Austrofundulus limnaeus, assembly GCF_001266775.1. NCBI lineage: Eukaryota > Metazoa > Chordata > Actinopteri > Cyprinodontiformes > Rivulidae > Austrofundulus > Austrofundulus limnaeus. The sequence goes on from NW_013954053.1 coordinate 32,570, forward strand.
TAAAAGGGTGACAAATAGTGGCTCCATTTTAATTGGGGGGAAGAGGCAGCYATTACATATTTTCCAGGCCCATAGTTCAATTCTAAACCACAGTTAAGTAACTCTGTTACCRTCAGTTGTTATGAAAATACTGTATATATCAAAAATAAAACTGATTTAGTATCATAGCCTCTAAATGCCTTGAAATGTGTCTCTGTCTCTTTAAGAATCTCCTACCATTTCTGACACTCCCACTTCAGCACATTTTCAACAATGCCTCAGGGGAGGGMTGCTCTGTAGGGTGGGAGCTCAGGTGCAGACTGAGCTCCTGGGAGGAGCTTTGTCTAAATAGGCGGGGCTTTGTKGCAGRAAGTGTTTAGGCAGCTCCACARGGCTACAGGAGATTCAAGAATTTCTCWWATATGCATGAATGAGTCAAAGCAACACTCTGGGTATGTTTTTGATGAGGGAATGGCATAACATAATATAAAGCTCAAAAATGCTGATTTTGAATAATACCCCCTTTAATAAAAGTATTCTTTAGGTTGTATGAATTTCACTAAACGCTACAAGATGAGAGCACAGGGGTAGTTTATAAAGTAAAAACTGAAAACAAAAACAAAAATCTGGGACACACTTTAATTTCACAATAGTGCATCTTAGTAACTGTAGTTTATGAATCAATAGCATTAAAATAAAAAAGGCCTTTAAAAAAATCCAACACATATGTGCTTAAAAAATGCAAATGGGATGTGTTTTGATTCTTCTTGGTCCACGATTTAAATGTATAAGTGTGATACTTACTGCTTAAGGATATCCTGCGGGCGGCAAAAGCCTTAGGAGTGGTGCTCTGGAAACAGATGGAGACAGAAAGAACATACAGAAACCCCAGGGGTGCGGGGCAAGATGAGAACCAGGAGTCCAAACCCAAACAGGCAACAACACTCAGGAGGTCAAACAGGGAAAGGTGGAGGAGGGACGGAGACTGAGAGGCCTGACTTTAAGACTGGGGTGTTTGCTCAATACAGACCGACACGTCTGAGTCATCCACCTTTGCTCAAGAGGCTGAAATTAATCTTTAATTGTGTCTAAGGGCAAACCACAAGTATGTGCGTTAAGTGAAAAAATGTTTTTATTCCATAGAATCAGTACAGGATGGTGGGTGTGTAACTGGAGTTTTGCAAAGTGTATTATGTCAGTGTACAACATTATAAGAATATGTTTTGTGTAAATATATAAAACCAAGTGCTGTTGAACAGAGGTGGAGAACAGAAGTAAAAACAGTCAGTTCTTGTTGAGCAAAATTTGTCAAACAGTTTAAAATATTCTTTAAACTTAAATAAAACCATTCTAAAATGCTACAACACTATAAAATATAAAGAATATTCTGTTTTAAAGTGTAAAAACTTCCAATTAAAACTTAAAGCATGTTAATAATTTACAATTCTGAATCACTTAAAGGAAAAAAAAACCCTCCTCACATTTACAAAATAAAACTATTGTTTTAAATTACTTTGTTATTTCTTTATAAGTGCATTTTAAATAGAGGAATAATGACAATTCATTTCCTGGTACCATTTAAGACCTGATTCCTTACTCGACTATGGCCCAACCGCACGACAGTGTGTACTGTATCTAGGCAACAAGGATCCAATCAGAGAAGGCAGAGGAGTGAGGGCGGGGCTCGATTTGAGAGTGCAGATTAACCACCAGGCAGGAACTGATCACTGGATTGGACTTTTTTTTTTTTGTCTGGGACGACTTTTCTCGGCTGACTGCTGGTCGCGTTGTCTGGATTTTCAGTCTCTTGTGACGCAGAGCTCTCAACGCATCACTGGATGTTTTCTGATGGAGCTGAGGGAAGGGGAGGGGGATAACGTCTCTTGATGTGCGTTGAATCAACATGACACCAGCAGCAGGGTGTCTGACAGGTGTTTATGGTTCCAAACATGAGTTCTTGTTTTTAGTCATTTCTAGATCCACAGGAAAAATGATAAAAAAAAACTTGAAGTAATTTTAAAATAGTCTTTTGTCTCAGTCTCTGAATGGTGAAAAATAAATCCAAGTTTTTGTAGAGTTACAATCCAGACAAGAAGTGGGGGAAAAAGCCTTGTAGCCATTATAACCCTTAATGGCTCTGAGCTCACACTGAATCAATGCAGGATGCCAGGGCCAAGCAGGAGCAGCAACAGACAGAATATCACAAACTCCATGTGGACAAGCCTTGTTTGCTGAGTCCACAGATTGTGTGGCTAGAGTAACAAGGGAGGTGGTGACTTGTAGAGTATGTGCACAATCTGTCTCCACGTTTCCTTTCAAAGTCTATTGAAACTGGAAAAAGTGCTGAAATCATCAGGACCGTCTCAGATTAGCAGTGTCCTTTCAAGACGGATGGTTAGCTTCTCCAGGCAGAAGGATGATGGTCAGACTCATAAGCTCCATGTTTTATGGTGCGAGTGGAGGTCCATACCTTTGTGACACTCTCAGAAACAATCTGAATCATGAAACTGTCCAAAACAAATTAAAACTAGTCCATCAGCTTGAGCAATGAGAATATTTGCTCGGTTACGTTTGAAGCGTTAAACCCCAAAACAGTGATGTGACTCCTCATGTAGTGATCACTGTACTGCAGCAGCTGTCAGTCCAAAGTCAATACTCCAGAGCGCCAGTAGAGGGCAGTGTGCTCTCACAGCCTTAACGTCCATAACTGGAGCTAAACACTTTACTCCTGGGATGGATTTATGTTTGAACCGTGAAACTTTCTGCTCGTTTCTCCTCAAGATGGTGGACGAGAGGGGGGGGGGGGGGGGTGTCGCCGCATGGTGCAGTACAGTCCAGTTTCACTCCAAACAGCAAGTGGGCTTCCAACCCCTGCGGCCGGGTTGCCATGACAACTGTGAACTGCTGCTGCCGTTACCATGGCTGCCACTGCTGTGGGCAGAGCCCCCCGACGCAAGCTCCCAGTTCCTGCTGGCTCAGCGTGTCAATGGAGGGCAAACACACACTGCAGGCTCGGGCTTTTACTCGGTGCCTCGAGGGGTCGCAGACTCTGGGCCTAACTCAGGTACCAGCGATGCACTTTCGCCTAGCGGGACAGGAGTAGTTGTAGAAGGAGTAGGAGGAGCGGAGGAGGTGCTGTTGGTGGTGTTGGTGGTAGTAGTACGCAGCAGGTACCAATAGGGGCAATGGAAGAGGCATGGGCACCTTCATAACAAAGCAATCAATGGGGTTTTAAACAGCAGTCACACCATAAATATATAGTGAGAGAGAAGCGTTCATGATTGGATACAAAAGGCAAATAATGGAAAGTAAGAGGACAAGAAGAAGAGACAGAATATTGTAGGAAGGGTAAATAAGAATAGAAAGAGGGGCGACACGCGAGGAGGCAGAAACAATGAAAAACAGTAAAGAAAAAACACAAGAAAGAACCGATGCGTCTCTACCCACACACACTGTCAGGATCTGTTATCCATGCAAACCTAAAGCAGATGCAAAACCTACAAAAACACAAGAGTGAAACAACAAAAAGACATGCTGGAAACAGCTATAGCATAAGCTCTCACCACTAATTGAAATTCAGTGCTTGATATAAAATCCTCACAGGTACTGTCTGTTGCTGCTGTTCTAAATGTGATAATCTACAGAAACGGTTAAAAATCCTTCAATCAGATAGTGAGCTCAAAGATTTGACAGAAATGAAAAATAATGCTATTTTATATCTAAAAGGGATCTGAATGAAAATGTTTTCTCCAAATAAAAGTAGGTACAAGTTCACCTAAACATACTGCAAACTAGTGCTGGGCGATATGACCAAAATTTTATATCACAGTATTTTCTACATTTACACCAGTTTCACAGTATATCACGGTATTTTTCTTTTCATCACAGGTCAGCTGATAATAAAATGTACAAACACTGCTTATTGACTTTTGTCTTTTACTGTACCTCTGTCTGTGTCTCTGTTTCCCTCCTCTGAGTGTCTTTTCTCTGACTGGTGGTTGGAGACAGTAGTCATGCATTTTGGTCCGGTTGTGAAGGAGGAGGGTTAAGAAAAGATTGTTATCGGGTCTATTGTTTTAGGTTATTTAATAAAGATTAACAAGACGACTCACCTTGCACACCAGTCAATCAATTCCACTACAAAACTTTTTCACCCCAGCTTTTCACAACAGAACCACGCTTAAGTCTCCATGCATCTCCACGTCTCCATATTAACGTCACGTGTTAAATCTAACCGTGCACATCACTTAAGATGTGTTTAATACATTCAGCGATGACGAAAACGGGATTTTTTTTTACGTCAGCCAATATAAGCAGCGGAATCGCCACACACCGCTGCAACAATAACATTAGCATGCTAATGCACATAGCGGTGCTGCGAAGAAAAGTGTTCCCCGGAAAGCAGTTCACTGGCGGCCACAACGAAACCGTCTGAACGTGTTCAGGCTATTTAATGTATTTATTATGTATTTATTTAAAGTATGTCGGTATTCAGAAAATTCATATCAGCAAAAATAAAAAACGGTATTCGGTACAAAACGGCATATACCACCCAGCACTACTGCAAACATAAAAGCTGATTATTTAATTGTAAAAGTATAAACCAAACAGCATAAATTACTAAATAATAATAATAATAATATAGCTGCCTTAAGTTATTTTCTCTGCCACTAAATGATCATTAGTTTTAATAAGTTGTAACAAATTTATCGTATAAACCACAAAAACATGTTTTAGGGTAATAAAATCATTAATAGCTGCCACTTTGTTATGCAAAGGGCTTTAAGTAACAATGCAGCCTTCTCTCCTCAGCACATCAACAGGAAGTGATYCATGAAGCATGCAAAATGAAAGTCTAATTTAAAAACATTACCACCAACTCTACATTCATTCCAGCTRTTAACATACCTCTGCATGGTCCAGACAGACAATGAATGTGAGCATGAGATCATCTAGTGAAGGAGCTTGTTATGAAATTTAAGTTGCATCAGAAGCAGATGAAAGGGGGTGAGTTCATTCCAATAACCCCCCATGACCCAAATCCAACTCAGCCCTTGATATTCAGAAATTAAAGTCAGTCATTTTGACATGTGATGAAAATAATTTAAACTGAATGTGAAAAGCTCGAGGTTGAAAAGGTACTAAAGCYTGTATTGACTGTAAAACGCTGAGAAGTGTTGGATTTGAGTGACTCCTTCCTGAATGAGAACYCTACTTCAACATGCTTACATGAATGAGGATGCAGGTTAGTGGGAGACAGAGCCAAGACCCAAAAGAACCGACGTCCTCCCAGTGACCTTACCTCCTCCAGCCGGCTCTCGCTGCTCTCCGGCTCAGACCCAGACGCTGGCTGCTGGGCCACAGAGCTCTCTGAGTCTGGTTCCACATCGGCTGTGCTGGGCTCTGAAACCTCCCTGCAAGAGCAGAGTCAAGCTGATGAAGAACRGGATATTGTAATAGAAAAAAAAATCKCAAGTGATGTAGCTATGATGACAGGAAACTTCTGACAAAAGAAACAAATCCTGTGGTTCTGAAGTGTTTGTCACGCTATTATTCGTCATCACAGTGTCCATCAGTTGGACAGGAWGAGAATGTATTTGGACAGCTGTGGCTCCAGAGTGATGGTCCATCAATCAGAAGATTGTTTCCATGTTTCTACAGTCTACGTTAAGAAAATATCACCAGTCAATCAATCTAATCAGAGGAACTCCAGAGAAAAAGAGACCACCACCCTCCTCCTATCAGCCTCAGTGGGTTTGTGTTACAGGAGGTCGAGTCAGAGGAGAACACAGGAGGACTCAGATCAAGGGTGCTGGAGGATGGTGATCTGGGTCACTGCTGATATAAATATCTCTTCAGCGAGCTGACACCCAGGGTCACAAACTAACTCATACTTTTAGACGTAAACTGACAGACGACACTGTGTGTGGGGTCTTCACCCGATCCATGCTGGGGTCACACAGCCAGGCAATGTGCTTACTATGAGTCAGACCTCATACACTTGTGTTCTTCGCCCGAGAAATTTAACTGGTTTTAGAGGTTTTAATCAGGAAATACATCTGATAATTGTTTTAGCTAACCTTTCTCTCACACTGTCAGGGTTATCAAAAACCTCAGCCTCCATGTTTTGACACCAACAGAGAAACGACACCCTGCAGGAGGGAGAAGCACGTCCTCCAGCAGCCTTCGTTCTGCTTTATTAAAGTAGTTACATTTCTATTGGATCTCATAAAGTGCTGGGACATATTTAAAAGTGCTTCTTGTTTATATGAAACAAGAACAATAAAAAGCCATGATGCCAATGTTATGTTTGAGCAATCACACAATACTCTGCTCTTACTCTGATGAGAAAAGGTCTGACCCAGGCCTTGTGTCGAGAAGGAGCTGATGAAGCTACGAGAACAAAATAATGCAGATTTTATCAACGCAACTATGTCAACGAGAGACGCTTTCTCTGCTTCTGATGGCTTATAAAACGACCTAAAGTCAACCCAGTAGTAGTAGTAACTACAGATGTCCCAATACAATCCAATTTTTTAAATTAGTCTTTCCGATACCGATCCGATACCAATCTGATAGCTTTATTTCTTTCTAAGTGACAAGGTTGGTAGTATTAAAGCGAGGCCTGCTGTTCCCACCACGAGAAACATCCAGTTTGCAYATTTTACAAGATGCAGTTTCAGCATCATTGTTTTCCATTGAAAGTCCTGATGCATCTCAGTAATCCAGGTAAAAAATCAAAAAGAAAAAAATTGTGTAGCTCTTCTGGACGGGTTCTTCTCTAATGAAACGTTTCGTCTCTTCTCCAAGAGATTGCCAGTATCACTCCACCCCCTGTTAACAATAAGTGCTAATTAGGTGTCAACGATAGCCATGTGATGTGAGTATCAG